>NC_138528.1:114134906-114284906 GCF_964234715.1 Podarcis melisellensis | reverse complement strand
TGGGTACCTATACCAAATGCTCCCAAAATGCACAGGGTGGGATCCAACATAGTGCTAAGGCAACTGTTCCAACAGCGCATGTCTTTTTGCTTGTGCAACAGAACATTCACCCCATCTCCTTTCCCCACCCCCTGCATCCCCAAATCTGTTATATGAGTTTCCCCAACCCTCTAGGCCAGATTTTTTTGTGGGGGGGAGAGGACACAGGGCATGCAGGAAAGGGGGGAGAGTCTCACCACATAAGGGGAAATCCTTGCATTGGTGGAGTCTGTTAGTAGAATGCCACTCACTGCTTTTTCAAAAACATGAAAACCGAGGACTTTGCTCTTAACACCCCCACCCCAAATAACTTCATCCAAACTCAATAAAATCTAAAACAGTCTCTAACTGTACAGTGTATTGTGTTTGACCATCTTTTACGTATGCTTCCTATATGGGACTCATACCATTCAATTTTTATTTTATATTTTTTAAAAAAATTATTTATACCCTGCCCTCCCTGGCCAGAACCGGGCTCAGGGTGGCTAACACCAGTAAAATTACAACAAAACATAATAGGGGGAAAAAACTAGTTAATTAAAATATGGGTTAAAATGCAATTTAAAATGCAGCCTCATTTTTGTAGCAGCCCATAAATCAAAACCATAAGGGGAAGGAAACATAAGGGTCAGACTGAGTACAAGCCAAAGGCCAGGCGGAACAGCTCCGTCTTGCAGGTCCTGCGGAAAGATGTCAAATCCCGCAGGGCCCTGGTCTCTTGTGACAGAGCGTTCCACCAGATTGGGGCCAGTACTGAAAAGGCCCTGGCCCTAGTTGAGACCAATCAAACTCCTTGCGGCTTGGGACCTCCAAAGTGTTGTTATTTGTGGCCAATTACATCACCCTTCACCCATGTTGCATCATAATAATGGAGCCTTCAGCTCAAACCTCCATTTCATTCTATGTCCACTTAAGACATAGGAGAAACCTGGTTCCGTTCACATTTAATGAAGCTCTTTGCCCTGGTCTTTGACACTTGAGATGTGAGTTTGAAAGACCACCTATTCCTGTGACTGCAATTTCTTTGAACTGTTTTTAATTCTGAATTTTAAATTGTCGTAACCCACCCCATAGTCTGCAGGTGAAAGGCAGGTAATAAATGTATTTTTTATTTCATCATCATCATCATCATCATCATCATCACTATTATTAATGGTGAACCTACCTAATTTGTACTTTCTGAAACAATACACTAACTGAAACACTGCAATCTTTTGAAATTCGCATTTCTCTGAATTTTGCACTGCAGTTCTCCATTCAAGCAATATATAATGAAAATGTATATAGTGGGGCAAGGTGTACATAACAATGCATACATTAGCAAAACTAACATGCAAAAGTGAATTATATTAGGGGAAACTGCTTTGGGGGGGGGAATGTACATTTTAGTCAAAACTGCAGACACACACACACACACACACAGAAATTCATACTAAGATACTGATGAATTTTCATGATGATTATATATATATAATACAAAGTGATTTGGAAATGTGAAGACCTGAACTTAAGACTGTAAAAATGAGAAAGTGAGAGAAACCAAAATTGACAGACTTGCCCATCCATAATGTCCACCCTGCGGAATTGCATCGGGAAGTATTACAGCAAACATACCATATATATTTCCCGCAAATATGAAATATCTTTTTTTTTTCCTTTAAAGAAAAACTAAGCTAAAAATCTTCACTCCCAATTCCAGTTTCTTTGAACACTGTTTGAACTCCACTCTGCTCCCATCCTCTCCACCTCTGCATTGTGAGGTCTGTTGGGAGGGGGGAGAGTTCAAAGTGTGGGTGGTCGTCTGCCTTCCTCATGATGACAAATTCTGAGGTTTCAAGATATATTTCCCCCCCATTACTTACCTGCAGATGAGCTTGGAACACAGCGATTTTTTGTCTTTCCTGGGTTGCGTGGAATATGGTTCAAATTTAGGGACATCGTCATATTTAAGGAAGAAGAAGCTTTTCATATGTGATGTACACAAGACCGTATGGTAGAGAGGATCACTATCACTTTCTTGCCATTACACCCTTAATTCACTAACAGCTATCCCAAGTTTTTACAAAAAGAAGAAGAGTTTGTGATATGGGTACAGCAAGGTGGGCTGTGCCGGGGTCACTTCAGCTGCTTTCAGCAAGAAGAAGCACTACTGGGCTGGGGAGGAGAGTAAAAGACACACACACACACACACACACACACACACACACACACACACAGCTCCATATTTCCTGATGAAGAAAAAACAGGTGCTTAAACCTGCCAGATGTCTGTGGATCCTCATTTCAACTGTAGATGGTATTTAATGGCCAGACAAATGCCCCATCGTACTTTCAATATTTTCTGGCAGACACACAGAGCGAACAGGGGGCCACCCACCCACCCACCCATTTGGCACAGGCCTTCCACGGTTTCCTTTGCTTCCTCATACAGTGGTAGCTTGGGTTACATACGCTTCAGGTTACAGACTCTGCTAACCCAGAAATAGTACCTCAGGTTAAGA
The DNA here is from genome assembly GCF_964234715.1 of Podarcis melisellensis. NCBI lineage: Eukaryota > Metazoa > Chordata > Lepidosauria > Squamata > Lacertidae > Podarcis > Podarcis melisellensis. The sequence continues at coordinate 114,282,367 of NC_138528.1, read as the reverse complement.
ACTTTGCTTCAGGATGAGAACAGAAATCGTGCTCTGGCAGCACAGCAGCAGCAGGAGGCCCCATTAGCTAAAGTGGTGCTTCAGGTTAAGAACAGTTTCAGGTTAAGAACGGACCTCTGGAACAAATTAAGTACTTAACCTGAGGTACCACTGTATTTGTTTATAAAATTGTTTCCTTTAATCTTGCCATTCAGCCCCACATGGGAGCCCCCAAGGTGACTCACAAATGCAGGTTAAAAACATAATACAGTGGTACCTCATGTTACAGACGCTTCAGGGTACAGACTCCACGAACCCAGAAATAGTACCTTGGCTTAAGAACTTTGCTTCAGGATGAGAACAGAAATCACACGGCAGCAGTGGGAGGCCCCATTAGCTAAAGTGGTACCTCAGGTTAAGAACAGTTTCAGGTTAAGAATGGACCTCCACAACGAATTAAGTTCTTAACCCGATGGTATCACTGTATAATCAAGGCAATGGAATGGAATGGAGAGCTAAGAAGAAGAAGAAGAAGAAGAAGAAGAAGAAGAAGAGGAGGAGGAGGAGGAGGAGGAGGAGGAGGAGGAGGAGGAGGAGGAGGAGGAGGTGGAGGAACCAGCTAAAACAGAACTCTCAGCAGCAGGAGAAAAATGTGAATCAACCAAAAAGCTTGACTAAAAATAAAGGTTTTGACAAGAGGAGACTTCCAATTGTGATAGGAAGCTCCTCGCTCTAAACATATTGGGACAGATTCAGCTAAGTTGTTGGGTACACAGAAGAAGGTCTGCTTGTGCAATGGGGCTTTCACTCCCCCCTTCTCTCTCACCAACACAGTGCCCTCAAAATCTGGCCTGGAAAGTTGAGGAAAACCTCAAAAGAGGTTTAGGAAGAGAACAGGAGAAGAGAGGGCAGAAAAAATCCATTGAGCAGGTGGACTTTGTCCCCTGCAGACATAGCCCACTTAGCACTACATTGAATTCTATCCAAAGGGCACTGAACTGCCCCTAAAATTGGGATTTGGGGTTATAGTTACCCAGCTCAAGCATGTGCAAACAGCATCAAATGCTTCCTGGATTCCTTGACTTCCTGTACACCTCACATAATGTTTTAAGATGAACAATATTTAACACCAGTTCCGACATTCATGCTCAGTAAATCACGTGAGGGCACCACAGAGCTCTCCTTGGATCTGTTTCCAACTGGGAAAGTAGCCGTGTTCTCTAAAGCAGAAGGCAGCTACAAACCTCTTCACCTGCACTGCTCAGAAGAGGCTCCTCTAACCCTTCTCTTGTGGCTTTAAATTGTCAGCTGACTAGTGTACCTCAGCCTCAGCCCAGTATACCTGAAGGAGCATCTCCACCCCCATCATTCTGCTCAGACACTGAGGTCCAGCTCTGAGGGCCTTCTGGCGGTTCCCTCACTGCAAGAAGTGAGGTTACAGGGAACCGGGCAGAGGGCCTTCTCGGTAGTGGCACCCACCCTGTGGAACGCCCTCCCATCAGATGTCAAGGAAATAAACAACTATCTGGCTTTTAGAAGACATCTGAATGCAGCCCTGTTTAGGGAAGTTTTTTATGTTTGATGTTTTATCGTGTTTTTAATATTCTGTTGGGAGCCGCCCAGAGTGGCTGGGGAAACCCAGCCAGATGGGCAGGGTGTAAATAAATTATTATTATTATTATTATTATTATTATTATTATTATTATTATTATGTACCAGGCCTGTGCATGCCACTTTTCTGCCTGAGCTGGCATTTCACAGCTAGACCAGTGCTACTCACTGCTGCATGGGTGACTCACTTGCACTCCACCAAACCAACGGATTTCTATACACAAATGTCTGTCTATTTATGCAGATTTAGAAATAATTACTGCAATTTAAACAACTATCTGCAGCCATCTCCACAAAGAGCAAGCCATTTTTGGGTGCCCACCACCTCACCACATGGATCAAGTAATTCTCCAAACTTTGGGGGAGTTTTAAAAATGACTTAAATGTAATCTGGAATAAAACAAAAACACAAAAAACCACACCTCATGGCAGGCTTCTTGACTGCTGCGCAAGCTCATATCCTCCCAGACTTTGAATGACAAACATACATACCAGCAAATCAACCTTGCGCCTCTCCCCATGTTTTAAGAAGGCTTGCGCCCCAAAATGTGGTTTTGGGGGGGGGGCACCGAGGAAGATTGCAGCCTTTTTTTCCAAGGGGGGGGGGGAATCGCAGCATGAAATTGTGCGACATCACAGCGCCCAAAAATGACTGCTGTTCTCTCCTGAGAAAAAACAAGGTGTCCCAGTTTTTCTTGGACTTTTGTGGAGCATGGCAGTGTGAATTTGGTGTGTTTGCCTTTAAATGTGAGCTGAATCAGATTTCTCTCCATTCCTACCACCAGCCTTCTGAGTGTGTTACCACCTCCTCCTCTTGTGGTCCCAAGGCAGACAGCAAAGCTGGGAGTTTTAAAAACTCTAGAAGGTCTCAAGACAGGACTGGCAAACTGCATTCAGCATGGTGGGTCCTACATGCTGTGCAGATTTGATTTTTGTAGACCTCCATCAGATGAATTAAAATATATAAGCCACTTGCATCTCCTGTGTTTGACGTTTTTTCAAAAAATGAGAAAGTTCTGTTCAGAGATGTATGGTGCTACCCCAGAAAAATATTACATTCATGTTTAGCATGAGACCTACTGCTACAGTAAAATATGTACTCGGATGAACAGTAGGTGGCAGCCAAACCACTGAGCTATTTTTATGGCTTCATAACACCGAATACGGGGAAGAGCCAAGTGTAAAAGGAGCCCATTTTTCTAATCCAAAGGCATCTGAGCGATAGAGTTAATGAACAATGATAGAGAAGAAAAGTTCAAGACTCAAACAGTTTTTAATTCTCAAGCCCTTTGTGTTTTCAAAACGGGGAATTGTGAGCTCTTTGTTAATGGGGCTGTTGTTTATTTGTTATGTACTGAGTTGAATAGGATCCAAAAGGCAGCAGTCTGATTGGTCCTAGAACAATAGGATTCAGAATGCAGCAGTCTGATTGGTCCTAGAACAAAAGGGTCCAGAATGCAGCAGTCTGATTGGTCCACAGGAGCCACCCAATTCAGCTCCAGGTGGAAGTGAATCCGCAACCTGATTGGCCTGCAGGTGAATCCCAGAATTAGCCAATCACCGTGGGCCCATTGTGTAAATAATGTATATAAAGCAGACTTCCTGGGGGAACTTCCATTCCTCCTCACCACTATGAGCTGAATAAAGAGCATGAAATCCACACTCAACTTTGAGTATATTTCAGTATTGTTTTTATAAGCTATGCTTGGCTAAAGAAGGTAGCACCTGTGTAACAGAACTATATTACTCTTCTGAGTTTAGGTAGGCTCAGGGAACAGGTCCAAGAGGCAAGCTTCTATCTCATGTACTCCTAGTGCCTCCCTTCTACAAAAGACTATGTTGTTGTTTTACCCTCTGCACTCCACAGACTGCCACCACCTTGCTTTTCCCTTGGCTGCTGTGTCCCTTGGCTGCTGAGAGCCAGTGTGGTGTAGTGGTTAAGAGTGGTGGACTCGTAATCTGGGGAACCAGGTTCGCTTCCCCACTCCTCCACATGCAGCTGCTGGGTGACCTTGGACCAGTCACACTTCTTTGAAATCTCTCAGCCCCACTCACCTCACAGAGTGTTTGTTGTGGTGGAGGAAGGGAAAGGAGAATGTTAGCTGCTTTGAGACTCCTGAAGGGGAGTGATAAAGTGGGATATCAAACCCAAACTCTTCTCTCCCTCTTTTGTAATGAAAGAGACTGGTATGACTGAGAGTTAAAGGGAACCAGCAAGCAGAACATGCCCACCTCTCCATATGGAAGCAGAGACAGATTATTTTTATACCACCATAGCTCTCTGACATAACTGAGCCTAAGGATCCCAGGCAGTGTCTACGGGGGGGAAAACCAGTATGAAGACTAGATAACAATCCTTGGTTAAGCTGAATGAGAGCTTCCTTGATGAGAGCTATTGGTAAGAAGATGTTTTCCTCCAAATCTATTTATTTGCTACATTTATATTCTAGCCTCCCTCCCCAAAGGGTACCCTGAGGGTTTAATAATACAAAATGAAATAAAACAATACCCAGTACAAAACAATTAAAACAACAGGCATAAAACTGCAGAACCTAAAAATATCTATCAACTTTCCAAAGGTTTGGACAAATAAAAAATATACTCGAATTTCTCCTGAATCAGGGACAGACTCATCTCCCCTATGAGGGAGTTTCAAAAACAGGGTGCCACCACCAAGAAGGCCATTTTACATATTCCCACTCTTCTCCCCATCCTGAGTGGTGAAGCTGTGAGAAGGATCATAAACTTTGGGCTAGGACATATGGGCAAAGCTGCTCCTTCAAATAACTGGACCCCAAGCCAACTGACCAGCAGAGTGGGACCTGAGGCCAGAACCTTGCAGGGATGGAAATGAGAAAGAGAAAGCAGTTGGCAGTTTCGAATTTGGGGCAAAGGCTGTGAGTACTAGGAAAGCTTCTTAAAGTTGCCTTCACAAATGGCAACCACAAGCCTTATTGGTGGTGGCTTCTCATTTGTGGAATTTCCTCACGAAGGAGGCCCACCTCCCACTAACAGTGCTATCCTTTCACTGCCAGGCAAATACATTTTTATTCACCTTGACATTGCACTACATTGCAATGCTTGGTTTAGCACCCCGTTGTTGTTTTCTATGTTAATTTTGTATTTTATCTTGTTTTGTAAACTAAACTGCAAGAAGGCGGATATAAATCTTTATAAATTTGCTAGAAGGCGGATATAAATCTTTTAAATTCTTTCTGTCTATTATCTATCATCTATCTATCTATCTATCTATCTATCTATCATCTATCTATCTATCTATCTATCTATCTATCTATCTATCTATCTATCTATCATCTATCTCAGTGTTTCCCAACCGGTGTTCCGCGGCACACTAGTGTGCCGCGACACGTTGCCTGGTGTGCCGTGGGAGGGAGGCGGGCGAGGCGAGAGGCGAGAGGATCGGGCGCGGCAGAGGCCAGCCCCGCGCTTGGAGAGGACGCAGCAGCCGTCGCCAAACCCGATCCTCCTCCTCCTGCTCCGCCGCCGTCCTCTGGCTCTCGGCCGGGAGGAGCCTGCAGCGACGGGGCGGGCGCAGAAGTTGGCAGAAGTTGGCGCGCCTCCTCGGCAGCGCCTTCGTCCTCCTCCTCCTGTCTCTGCTCTCCTCCGGCGGCGGGGGCGCGCCGCCGCCGGATCCGCGGGCAGCCTCTCGCCTCTGCCCCTCACCGCGCCGGCCCAGCCAGTCAGCCAGCCGAGGGCGGGCGCGCTCTCGCTCCTCGCTCACTCTCACCGTGGCCGCGCCCGGCGCCAGCCCCGCAGGACGACGCTGCGACGGGCGGCCCTGTGTCGCGAGGGGCGGAGCCCAGGGGAAAGGACCGCCCAGCAGGCGCGGCTGAGGCGCGCCTGCGTGGCTGGGGGGGTGCGCGCCCTCTGCTCTCTGCCTCTCTCCCCCTCCGGACCCCGCGCGCGAGGCTCTCCGGGGGTGGGAAAAGGGTTTCCCTCAGGCGGAAGGCCCCGTGGGAGCCAGGAGGGGGGCAGCCGCTGCTCTGGCTCCCCCCCCCGCCCCGAACCGGCTCTTCCTTTCGGTTCTGGCGGGGAACGCGCTCTCCCCCCCCTTGCGCTCCGCTTTCCCCTCAGAAGAGCCCCCTGCTCCCCGTAATCGAGGGTGATCGTGCCCAGGGGCTCGCCAGATCCCCCTCCGGCTGTCTCTTAGTCCCCACACGATCCCAGGAGCGCGACGTGGAAGTGTGTGGACACCCGTAAAGGTCAGGGATGCTTCTCAAACCGCCAAGAGGCAAAGCCAACGTCCCTCTCACCTGGCCCAGGAGTCCCAGATGCGCCAGTTCTCAACAACAAATGCATAGAACAGGGTGTGCAACCCAGGTGAATCACTATTTTAAGCCATTCCGGGGGGGGGGAGATGCAACCCATTCTTAAATCTTTCCTACTGAAAATGACCTAAAAGTGTTACATTTGGACGGATCGCCCCCATAACTAATGTTGCATCATCTCACTATTTGCAGCAAGCATATACATTCTTTTCCACGGTTAACTTTTGTATACCTCAGAGCACCAAAGTTTATTTCCTAATTTCTTACTGATCTGCTGGTGAAGCAAGTTTTCTCTTGACTCCCCTTTGAACCATCAACATATCCTTTAACATCCTTTTGACACTAATCAATAAGTTACATTTTTTTATCTTTTTTATTTATGCCAGGCCATCTCTTTTCTCTGCCTGGAGAGGAACAGATTGCTCTTGCCAGAGGTCAGATGTGATGGACTTGAGAGGATTCCCTGCTTTCCACCATTCTGTCTGTCTTGACTGCCCCCCCCCGTTTCTTTTTCAACTTTCTCTCCAGACTTCCCCTATCAGCATAAAATTAGGCAGAAGAAGCTTGGTTCCCTACCCCTGATCCAGTGCAGGGGGGGGGGACGACGACAAGCAGTTGTAGACAACCTTATTTTAAAAGTTCTCTTCATGTAACTTTAGTACAATTACATCCTCTGTATATCATTTATATCAGAAGTGGGGAGATGATAAATTATGCTGTACCATGCAGCACTAGGGACGCGGGTGGCGCTGTGGGTAAAACCTCAGCACCTAGGGGTTGCCGATCGCATGGTTGGCGGTTTGAATCCCCGCGGCGGGGCAAGCTCCAGTCGTTCAGTCCCAGCTTCTGCCAACCTAGCAGTTCGAAAGCACCCTTATGTGCAAGTACATAAATAGGGACTGTTTCCGTGTGCTGCGCTGCTGCTGGCTCACCAGAGCAGCTTCGTCACGCTGGCCACGTGACTCGGCCAGGAGGAGCCTGCGGCGACGGGGCAGGCGCCGAAGTTGGCAGAAGTTGGCGCGCCTCCTCGGCAGCGCCTTCGTCCTCCTCCTCCTGCCTCTGCTCTCCTCCGGCGGCGGGGGCGCGCCGCCCTCCCCGGCCGGGGGGCTCGGCGGGGCCCGCGGGGAAGGAGGCCATGTTCGCGGCGCGTGGGATCACGGCCCCCCTCGCCCGCCTCCGGCCCGCTCCCCTCCCCCTGTGCGCTGCCCTAGCCATGCAGGTCTCCTCCCCCTGCGCCGCCGTCCCCTTTCCACATCCTAGGAGCCGTGGTCCGCCTACCGCCCCCGGGCCGCGGCGCGGCTCCCAGCCCGGGCTGGCCTCCGCCTCTTGGGACGCGCGCCCACCCCCGCGGCCCCCCAAACTTCGGAGCAACTCTCCAGACGCTTCTCCCCCGCCTCAGTCTCCCTCCTTTCCACTTCTCTTCCCCCCTTCCTTCCCTCTTTCTTTCTCTTTCTCTCCCACCTGCCTTTCCTTCTATTAACTTTCCTTTCCCCTCCCTTCGTCCTTCCTACTTTTACTCCTGGGCTCCTCCCCCCTTTGCGCAGCCACAAATCAATCTCTCTCTCTTTTTTCCCCTCCCTCTTCTTTGCTCAGACGCAAAAAAGCGCCGCTTTTTGGAAATCCGGACTGCTGTCCCCGCTGAAACGATACTTTAAAAAAGGAAGAACCCACTGGCTCTTATTTCTGTTTAAAGCAGTAGATCCCGAACTCTTTTGGCCCACTGCCCCCTTGGTTCCACATCCCCCAGTGTCCCCTATGCTTACTCTATAGAAAGCATTACAGGGGTTAACGCGGCTCGCTAAGGAAGATATTAATAGAATTCTGCATTTGGGGGGAGACCCTAACAGTCATCTACCATTACCTTCTATGCTGTTACTATTTTTTTTCTTTTTTTTTTGCATAAGTAAAAAGTGACCTTTCCCCATCTGGCATGGTGGTGTGCCTCGAGATTTTTTTTATGAAACAAGTGTGCCTTTGCCCAAAAAAGGTTGGGAAACACTGATCTATCTATCTATCTATCTATCATCTATCTCTCTCTCTATCTATCATCTATCTATCATCATCTATCTATCTATCTATCTATCTATCTATCTATCTATCTATCTATCATCTATCTATCTATCTATCATCTATCTATCTCTATCTATCTATCATCTATCTATCTATCTATCTATCTATCTATCTATCTATCTATCATCTATCTATCTATCTATCTATCATCTATCTATCTATCTATATCTATCTATCTATCTATCTATCTATCTATCTATCTATCTATCTATCATCTATCTATCTATCATCTATCTATCTATCTATCTATCTATCTATCTATCTATCTATCATCTATCTATCTATCTATCTATCTATCTATCTATCTATCTATATCTATCTATCATCTATCTATCTATCTACCTATCTATCTATCTATCTATCTATCTATCTATCTATCTATCATATCTATCTATCTATCATCTATCTATCTATCTATCATCTATCTATCTATCTATCTATCTATCTATCTATCTCTCTCTCTCTCTCTCTATCTATCTATCTATCTATCTATCATCTATCTATCTATCTATCTATCTATCTATCTATCTATCTAATCTATCTATATCTATCTATCTATCATCTATCTCACTCATGTTGCAGCTTAGTTTCTATTCTATTCTTAGTTTCTATATCTATATCTATCTATCTATTCTATCTATATCTATCTATCTATCTATCTATCTATCTATCATCTATCTATCTATCTATCTATCTATCTATCTATCTATCATCTATCTATCTATCTATCTATCTATCATCTATCTATCTATCTACCTATCTATCTATCTATCATCTATCTATCTATATCTATCTATCTATCTATATATCTATCTAATCTATATCTATCTATCTATCTATCTATCTATCTATCTATCATCTATCTATCTATCATCTATCTCACTCATGTTGCAGCTTAGTTTCTATTCACTATTATTTTTAATTGTTATTCTTATTTAGTACCATCATGGTGCACATTGTACACTGAAGAGTGCAAGGGAACAATTCCCTGCCCTAAACAAATTTAAATCCAAAATTCAAGTTGGGTAGAACAGTTAAGGGCAAGTTGATTTGAAGCAGGAAAAAAGAGTGCTTCGCCCTTCATATCACTGTGCTCTGCAGATATCATCTCATCAGGAGGTCTCTTCTGTCAATGTAGAAACGGGGCCTTTTGTGTGGTGGCAACTACCCTTTGCAACTCCCTCCAAAGGGACACCAGGCAAGCGCTGCCTCTATTGTCTTTTCAGCACCTATTGAAGACCTTCCTTTTCCAACAACAAGCCTTTTAAGAGAAGATCTTTATCTCAGCCTGCCTCTGTATTGGATTTGAACTTGTTTTTAACATTGGCTTATTTGTATATTGATTGTTTTCCTATATGGACATGTCTTTGATTGTTTTTGTTGCTGATGTGAAGTCACTTTGTGATGTTTCCAAAATGGCATCAGAGAAATAAATAATACAAGGGAAGAATGTAAAATAATTTTCCGTTATACATAGGGCCCGTCAACACAATACATTTGAAGCAGAATCATACCACTTTGGACAATCATGTTTCCCCCAGAGAATCATGGGAACTGTAGTTTGCTGAGGGTGCTGAGAGCTGTTGGGAGACTCCTGTTTTCCTCACAGAGGTACTAATCCCAGAGTGGTTTATCAGTCAATTCCCCTTCCCAGGAAACTCTGAGAATGGTGGCTCTGTGAGAGGAATAGGAGTCTCCTAACAACTCCCAACACACTTAACAAATTTCATTTCCCAGGATTCTTTAGAAGCAGCCATGACCATTTAAAGTTGAATGATACAGCTTTAAATTTATAGTGTAGATGGGGCCCTACTTAGGCAATGGGGCATGGGAACAATTTCACAACATTTAATATATTGCCCAAGTGTGATAAAATCCCAACACAGTTTACAAAAAAATGAATAGTAAAAAGAAAAGGTTTTTAAAACATTTTTAAAAAAAGCATTGACAAAAGCTTAAACCAGTTGAAAGTACATGCCAACATTCTACGTGTCTGGATAGGCTTGCCCAAATAAAAGGATTTTATCCCTGAAAAGAGTACAGTGGCAGGGAGTTCCAAAGGCTGGGTGCTGCCACACGAAAAGATTTTCTTACAAATTGAAAACGAGTAATTTGAGGCACCTCTAGCAAGTCAAAGCGATTGAATGGGCTCCTATGGGGTAAGGCAATCTTGCAGGTAAACTCATCACCTAGTGGAGGAATGTCGCTTTGAGAAATGCCAAAGATGGAAATAAATTCTTTATTGTCTGTTGACAGTCAGCTGGCCATTTTAATCCGAATAGGGATGATGGCAAGGCAGTAGATCACCCATAATACGGATAATATACCACCCGAATAGGACACATTTGTAATTAGATATTGATCACTTTTATAGTTTGGTAGCAGCAGCATGGAAGGCAAACTGTAGCGTTTTTAATAAGAATACAAAGCAGAGCAGATACAGCAAGAACCCAGGAAACTCCATGTCTGGCTAAATGGCTAGACTGCGCAGGGACAGGAAGAGTGTTCCAGTTTTATGGCTTGTAAATAAAGAAACAAAAGCCGTTTGCAGCAGCTTCCAAGAACTCGCACAGAAGTGATGTCTCCAATATAAAAGTCAGTGTGCAAGTATAGTTTACTGGCCACAGTGGAAGTGCCACTTCTCAGACTGTATGGGGGGGGGGACTCTCAAGAAAATAGCTCAGAGCAGAAAGTCAACTTTAGAGATGTACAGATGTGTTCTAAAATGTTCACGGGTATCAACAGTAAAAAATGCATTGCTGGTACTAAATGCTTTAGTTAATCTCTCTACATAACACCGCACTCTAAAAGGTGGGCAGTTCATTTCATGGGAACGAACGCAGAACGTTCTGCGGTACGAACGTTTTTTGGATCATCCCCCCCCCCCCGTGAAATACCTTTATTGCATTTATAGAGGTATAAAGCATGCTATATGGATGTTTCAATAGTTTGTGGGGGAACCCACACCCAAAGAACAGAAACTGAATATTCCTGGTATTGCGGTAACTCACTCCTATCCCTTTAATTAATTGAGACAGAAAGTGGCTTCACCCCAACAGTCAGAAAGGCATTGTGCCCCAGGCACAATTCACTGTTGCAAAGGATGTTGGGGCGGACTTCTCTGTTCACTCAGATTACCGGCAACACTACAATCCCATGAATGCCAGCTCACAAAACAGTCCCATTTGATTCAATGGTGCTTCCTCTCTTTGGCTGCAATTGGCTACACGCTTGGAAGAGCTACTGAGCTCAGTGGGACTTATGTTTGAGAAAACATGCATGTAGGGTTCATGCCTAATGCTTCTGGCATGCTAGACATACCTCATGAGCATCAACAGCCAATAAATATATCACCAGATTAGACCAGTTCAGCACAAAATTGTACATAACCATATCAGCCAGATTGTCACAGTGATGATGTATTTCCCCCCTTTTTGGCCTTTTAAAGGCCCTTGAAGTGTCTTTATGTGGCCTGGTTGGTGTAAAAGTCATGCCATGTCTCTTCTGACACTGCTTAGCATTTGATGAAATCTAACATGAGTGAGCCAGCACCCTCTGAACTGCTCTCTCCAGCTCCCCAAGTCCTTGTGTTTCGATGCAGGGTTTAAGATGTGGGTGGCGCTGTGGGTTAATCCACAGAGCCTAGGGCTTGCCGATCAGAAGATCAGAAGGTTGGTGGTTGGAATCCCTGCAACGGGGTGAGCTCCCGTTGCTCGGTCCCTGCTCCTGACAAACTAGCAGTTCAAAAGCACGAAGTACAAGTAGGTACCACTCAGGCGGGAAGGTAAACGGCATTTGTGTACGCTGCTCTGGTTTGCCAGAAGCGGCTTAGTCATGCTGGCCACATGACCCGGAAGCTGTATGCCGGCTCCCTTGGCCAGTAAAGCGAGATGAGCGCCACAACCCCAGAGTCGTCCGCAATGGTCAGGGGTCCCTTTACCTTTAAGGCATTAAGATGTCCAACCTAGGAATGCTGTGTTGCATTCTGGCAAACAAAATGACAACTGGTGACAAACACCACACATTTTTAAAGAAATCATGTGCTTTCATTGGAAAATAAATGTATAATAAGTTTGGAAGCTGCTCTCTGAGGAACGTCTCACCACAGTAGAGATAGTACTCTGCTCTCTTTAAAAACATCCCTAAGTCCCAGGGATGGGGAACCTGTAGTTATCCTCATCTTGCTAGACTACAATCCCCATCATCACTGACCACTGGGCATGTTCTCTAAGGCAGATGAGAATTGGAGTCCAACAGCATCTGAAGGACCAGCTGTTCCCCATCCCTATGACATCCCATTGACATAATACTCAATTGCATCACTTGTGGCTGCCCTCCCTTTTAAAATTAGTTTTGAAATAAAAATACAGTTCCAAGCACAATTCAAACTGTTGGTGCTGACCTTTAAAGCCCTTAATAGATTTGACCCTCCATACCCAAAGGAGCGTCACCACCTCCATCGTTTAGCTCATACACTGAGGTCCTCCTCCGAGGGTCTTTTGATGGTTGCTTCACTGTGAGAAGTGAGGTTACAGGGAACCAGGCAGAGGGCCTTCTGGGTTGTCACACCTGCCCTGTAGAACACCCTTCCATCAGATGTCAATGAGGTAAACAACTACCTGACATCTGAAGGCAGCCCTGTATAGGGAAGTTTTTAATGTTCGATGTTTTTGTTGTTTAGTCATTTAGTCATGTCCGACTCTTCGTGACCCCATGGAGCAGAGCATGCCAGGCACTCCTGTCTTCCACTGCCTCCCGCAGTTTGGTCAAACTCATGCTGGTAGCTTCGAGAACACTGTCCAACCATCTCGTCCTCTGTCGTCCCCTTCTCCTTGTGCCCTCCATCTTTGCCAACATCAGAGTCTTTTCCAGGGAGTCTTCTCTTCTCATGAGGTGGCCAAAGTATTGGAGCCTTAGCTTCAGGATCTGTCCTTCCAGTGAGCACTCAGGGCTGATTTCCTTAAGAATGGATAGGTTTGATCTTCTTGCAGTCCATGGGACTCTCAAGAGTCTCCTCCAGCACCATAATTCAAAAGCATCAAAAGTTTGATGCCTTACTGTGTTTTAATTTGCTGGAAGCCACCCAGCTGCTGCCGGTGGTTGCTATCTTTTTTATTGTAAAAAACAGATGGACCCACTGCTACTTTAGACACGAACAAGACACACATGTGAATAAGTTAAATGTGTCTGCACCATCACATTTCACTTGGTCCTCAATCTTTGAAGAAGTAGTTAGTCCACGGAAAATTGACGTCCGGTTACATTCACACTGGGTGGGTCCCAAATTACAGCGCAATCCTAACCTTGCCTTCACAGAAGTCCTGTTGAATTCAATAGGGTTTACTCTCAGGTTAGTCAGGTTAGGACTTCAGCCTAAGAGAAAGCAAAGTGGTAGCCGAGTTAGATGTAATGGTGCAGAAAAGGGCAACCCAAATAATCAAGGGCCTAGCAGTGTTTTTGGACTACAACTCCCATCATCCTTAACTAACAAGACCAGCAGTCAGGGATGATGGGAATTGTAGTCTGCAAACAGCTAGAGACCCAGGTCTGGGAAACACTGGTCTAGAACAACTCCCACATGACAGAAGGTTGTGGGAGGTTGGTTTAGAACAAAAGGAGACTCAGGATGGAACATGGTGGCAACATTTAAAATTATGTATAGTGTGGAGAAAGTTGACAGAAAGAAGTGTTTCTCCGTCTCTTGTAATATTAGGTATCCAGCACTTCTTCACTCAGGGTTTAGCTAAACTACGCAATTTACTGCCACAACTTGTAGTGCTAACCACCAGCAAGGATGCCTTTGAAAGATGATTAGACAAATCAGTCGAGGATAAGCCTACCAATGGGTACCAGCCATGATTGTTTTGTACAGCCTCCAGTATTGGAGGCAACATTTACCAGCGTTCCTAAATGCTCTCTTTCTCCAGAACAGTTGACCTTGAGAGAGCAATCTCCACTCTAAGCAAAGGTATGTGCCCCCTTTTGCAAAGCCATCAAGAACATATCCGGAAGTGTTTCTGGTTCTCTTAATCCTCTCCTGTATGAGCCCCTATCTTGAACAATGAAAGTTACTTGTTTGGAGGATGTCATCCAGCTTAGCTCCAATCTCATAACAGTGCATTTAAACCACTCTTTTAGTGCTAAACCATGGCTATGATCAAACAGGCTTTGGCATGATGTTTAAACAGAGCCGCTGTCCAATTCTGGATAATCTAGAAATTGCAAATCTGGGTAGCACTAAAAGAATTCCATGTAACAATAGCATTGGCAGACTCATTCTTCTTTTGGCAAATGAGTCAGACGACCTTTTTGTTATAAGACGGCGAGTGCCAAAGATCTGAAGAATGATTTGAAATGATTCCTGATTCTGTGGATGGAGAAACAAGTTGGTCATTGTGTGGCTTCTGCAGAGTTTGTTTCCATTACTTCCCGCTTAACACTTATTTATTTATTTATTTATTTATTTATTTATTTATTTATTATTTCTTTGTGTTTTGCTATGAAGAAAAACTTTGTTTGGCCTTGTCACTCCCTGTATCTAAACAATATTTTTTTTCCTCCTTGGAAGTCATTATGGAAAAAAAAAATCATATGAAATATGAACTATGTGAAGTCAAAGCCAGATTCTTAGCTTCTCTCAGCGGAGCACAGCAAGGGGTAACTACCTGTCAAGGCCTGGAAGCCAATTACACATTCTCAATTCTGCATCTATTCTTGTCCTGTAGTAACTGGCAAGAGTCCCCAAGGAACCGTCAGCTGCAGTAGAACTCCACAGTGTGGTTTTCTCTGATCCTCCCCCTCCTCTCCTCCGTCCTCTTTTTTTTTTTTTTTTTTTGCATTGATAGGCTCCAGCACGAGGCGTTAAGAGGAAGAGATGCTTTAAGGCTGGAGACACCAGCTAGACGTCTGGGGTTCCCCATTAATGATGTATCTCTAACAGATGGCATTAGAGATATTGGCCATAATCCAAAACTCCATAGGGCTCCAAGGTGCACACGGAGCTAGAGAGAGAGAGAGAGAGAGAGAGAGAGAGAGAGAGAGAGAGAGAGAGAGAGAGATTGTCCAAGTCCCATTAGCCTGTGGATGCTATGATGCAACAGAATCGTAATGATTCTGCACCTCTTATGTCTGACTGCAGCTTTGCTGCTTTGTATCCGAGCTTTTACAGTCCACCATTGGTGTCCCACCAATGCCTGTAGGTGTCCCACCCCACCCCTGTGTTGCTTTTACGGACTGCTTGAGCACACAATTTTCTAGGATTTCCCCCCTCCCTTTCCCTGACTGCCCCGCAATGCCAAAGCCCATCTTCTTCAGCAGGCTCCCTGTTAAGTTGTGGGTGAACATATCAGATGACACAGCGATTCTTCCAACAGCTCTTGTTTACTCACAGGCCAGGACAGAACTGAACAGCAAACAGCTCAGCCAGCCTGTTTTTATAGGCAACCGGCTGTCAACATTGTAACAACAACACAGGGTTTCCTGCCTAAAGTAACTGACGTGGACCTGAGTGAAAACTATATACATGATATCCTGGTGGCCAGGGTGAGAACTTCAATACATAACACTCCCCTTCAGAAGAGTTTTTCCCCCAGCATGTTTGCATGGTGAGAAAGTCAACTTCTACTAGCTCCCTTTCATGGACTTTTCTCTGGATTCAAGTCTACGTTTTGCAGTCCACCTTGGGTCTCCGTAAAGTGCTTTAGAAACGCCACAAACCAAGTAGCATCTGAATGAACAAAACTAAACTCACCTACTACTCTCCTCTTGGTAGTTCAAGACAATGGTGGCACCGGGGGGGGGGGAGTGTGTGAATTATGGAGGGCATCAAAGGGGCACAGTATTTTTCTAGGTGGGCAAGTTGTGTTTCATATATTAACATCTCCCTGGAAGAAATAGTCCGACAACGGCGGAGACAAGTGGTAGGGGGGCAAGCTCTTGGGGGGGGGCACTTGCCCTGCTTCCCCCCTCACACCCCCTCTGGTTCAAGATGGCTTCTCATCTAGCCCAGCGATGTCCTTGTTGTGCAGCGGTACATTAATCAACTCAGAGTCTTCTTCATAAACAGAATGAATTTTTGACTTGAGAAAATAAAGTTGTTCATGTTATGTACTGAAGTTCTCACCCTGGGCCAGCAGGGAGATACTGTAGATGGTTTTCACTCAGGTCCGCTATGCAAATAAGGAATTGGAAGTGATGTTCAGTGATTGGATAGTTACAGAAAGTTGTTACTGTTGCCATGTAGTTGAGCTCTATATAAGCAGATTGGCTGAATCCTTCAGCCCTGTTCTGTTCTTGCCTGTGAATAAACAAGAGCTGTCTGAAGAATTGCTGTGTCATCTGATATGTTCACCCACAACTTAACAGTTCATAAACAGCACACCGTAGTTAAAGAGCATACACAGAGTGCTCATAGCAGCTATCTGACTCTTCATAGAAGCACAGTCTTAGTTACTGATTTACTAAAGTCCTGGAGCCACTCTGTGTGAAACAACACAACACACACACACTGGCTGAGACACAGACAGACACAGAGGCCCACAGAGAGGCTAGCTACTTTTATAGGGAGGATGAGTCATCACTCAAGATGAATCAGGAGTCACAGTGACTTAGCAGTTTGCTGTTAACAGTTAGCAGTTAGCAGGCTTGAATGATTGTGTAGGTCTTGTAGGCCTTACTGCTTCTGCTCTCAAGAACCTTTGTCTCATAACAGTCCTTGGACAAAGTGCAGAAGGCAGAATAAGGTTACTCTGTTGACTGCAGAGATGTGTGTGTCAGCTCTGCTATGCTCCTCCCCCCGTTTCAGGATATATGGAAAGGAAACAGGATCCCTCCAAGTATTAGCTGCTAAGACCATGAATAGCCAATGGGGTGCCTTCCAGCTGTTGCTGGACATTAACTCCCATCATCCTTAGCCACTGGCTATTCTAAGGGGACGCAGGTGGCGAAGGGGACGCAGGTGGCGCTGTGGGTTAAAGCCTCAGCACCTAGGACTTGCCGATCAAAAGGTCGGCGGTTCGAATCCCTGCTGCGGGGTGCGCTCCCGCTGCTCGGTCCCAGCGCCTGCCAACCTAGCAGTTCGAAAGCACCTCCCGGTGCAAGTAGATAAATAGGGACCGCTTACCAGCGGGAAGGTAAACGCCGTTTCCGTGTGCGGCTCTGGCTCGCCAGAGCAGCGATGTCACGCTGGCCATGTGACCCGGAAGTGTCTCCGGACAGCGCTGGCCCCTGGCCTCTTGAGTGAGATGGGCGCACAACCCCAGAGTCTGTCAAGACTGGCCCGTACGGGCAGGGGTACCTTTACCTTTACCTTTATTCTGACTGAGGCTGAAATCCAGCCACAACTGGAAGCCACTAAGTTGGCTACCCCAATTTAGATTGTACTCTGATAGATCCAGAGTAATTTACACACCAGTAGACACTTATCCCTGGTACTGTGAGCATTAAGCTACACATGCACATACAGTCATACCTCATGTTATGTCTGCTTCATGTTACGTTCTTTCAGATTACGTCCCCCGGCGACCCGGAAGTAGTGGAAAGGGTTACTTCCGAGTTTTGCCACTTGCGCATGTGCAGACGTGCAAAATGACGTTGTACGCATGCGCAGAAGCGGCAAATCGTGACCCACACACGGTCAGACGGTCAGACGCAGGTTGTGTTCTGCGCATGTTGTGAATGAGCCTCCGGAATGGATCCCATTTCCAACCAGAGATACCACTGTACTGAAGAAAGATTGCCAAGCCAGTTCCACAAAAGAATGAATGCCTCTGATTCTATTTAACAAAGACACAGGAGGCCTTTCAGCCCTTCCCCTTATGGTCAGCAGGTCAGATAATCGAAGGAAGTACACCAGCAAGTGGAAGAAAACCACCTCTGGATATCTACTTCTGAATCAACTTCTATGCAATGTTTAACTAGTGCAGAGGTTAAACATTGATTTGACATTAAACTCGACTGCTGTACTTCACGAGTTGCACCCACATTGCCTATAGTCTAAATATGAACATAAATCTTCACAAGTAGAGCTGCCTGAGCACTACATGAGCGGCGCATGCCGGGCAATGAATTACAGTTAATGTCCAAGTTATATTTTGCTGGCAGGCTCAGGCCTAGTTTAAGAATTTCTTCCTTAGTAAGAAGCACTTTATCTTGATTACTAAGAACAGACCGTCCAGTACATTGCAACTCAGATAGCATCCTGAACTCAGAAAAGACATTTGGTGGTCCAAGTTATTTGAAAGGCTGCTTTATCCCAGCCAATGTTTTCCAATAATACCATAGAGCAAGAAAGTAATAATAATAGGGAAGAACAAACAAACCGTGTTCCTTTTTCTCTTTCTGAATGTCCCTGGAATTGTTTTCCCTTATGAAAGAACTTACAGAACATTTTGGTTCCTGCTCTGTGTTTATATTCCTAACACATAGTTTTTGATATATATTTTTCATGGCTTGATTTTGGGTTCCCCAAATCTTTATTAATAGACTCCCAGGGAGTCTTCACACTTCCTTGGATAGATGCCGTAGAACAGCTTGTCTATGAGAAGGCTCCCAGACAACTTCAATTGCCATTAATTTAGCAGTTTCTCTTCACTAAGGCTCCCACATTTTTCATCAGGTTGATTCCACCCACAACACAAATATTTATCGACTTAATAGTTTTAGATCCCACCCTTCCTTTCATCTGGAACATGGAGATGCTTTATAGAAAGACTTGCACAAGGACATTGTGATGTTTCTGCACCAAATACTGAAAGACAGATGCCAGTTATCTTCTTTGCCACTATAAAGATTTGTTCATAATGCACAGAGCATGCATTTATCTTGTGGACCTCTGTGGTAATCTTTGCATTGTCAATGAGTTCTCCTATGTGTTTCCTGACCACGAGTACCTTCTTTCCATGGGGCAATGTCAGAGGGAGAAGAGATGCCTTTGCAAGATAAGTCAAGTCAGAGGCCCCCAATTTTCAGAGGACAGGTGGAATCTCCACAGCACCACAGTGGGCGACAGTCCAGTGGCGTGCAGTGAATTTTTTCGCTGGGGAACATTGCAACATCACAACAGCATCACGTCTCCTTCTCTAGGCTGGGCAGAAGCTTCCTGGGCTTTGGGGAGGAGGTGTCAGAGGTCTGGCAGAATGCTGGAGCCTTCTTGCCTCCTTCCCAAAACCGGGAGGGCCTCTTGGACCTGTTGGAGCATCGTGACTCCCTCCCTAAGCCAGGTAGAAGCTTCTTGGGCTTTGGAAAGGAGGCACCAGGGAACATTTAGGGGGCTAGCCTAGTCACTCTAGTCCACTGACTGAGCACCACTGGGAGACACCTCAACTGTACTTAGGCTGCAGTCAAATACACACTTACCTGGGTGTCAGCCCCACAGAACTCAGCAGATATGCATAGGATTACTCCTCATTTAACCTTGTTTACATGAATTCAGCACCAGGTGGTACTAATGAACATGAAAGCTAGAGAGAGAGAGAGAGAGAGAGAGAGAGAGAGAGAGAGAGAGAGAGAGTGTGTAACGGACTCTTGGACCCTTAAATCCAGTCAAAGGCGACTATGGGGTTGTGGCGCTCATCTCACTTTCAGGCCAAGGAAGCCAGTGTTTGTCCACAGACAGTTTTCCAGGTCATGTGGCCAGAAGGACTAAACCATTTCTGGCGCAATGGAACACCATGCAATGAAACGCCGTTTACTTTCCCGTGGCAGTGGTACCTATTTATCTACTTGCACTTGTGTGCTTTCAACTGCTAGGTTGGCAGGAGCTGGGACAGAGCAATGGGAGCTCACCCCATCACAGGGATTCGAACTGCCGACCTTCTGATTGGCAAGTCCAGGAGGCTCAGTGGTGTAGACCACAGTGCCCCCAGCTCCCCTACGAAAGCTACCTAAACACTATAGCATTAGCAGAGCCCACATCATAGAATGTAGACTGAGAAAAGCACTGTGTTTGAAAACCTGTTATTAGTTGCAGCGGCCATTGTCCACTGTGGCTGTCTGTGGAGGCTTGCACCACAACAGCTGACAATCCATTACTGCGCAAGGGTGCAGAATCGAGTCCTGCACATGAGCTCTCTGTCAGGCTTTGAAGACTTGAGTAACCTAATGCTTAACTCTCTGAACAGCCCTAATATCTCCCTTGGCACAGAAGTGTGACTTGCAACAGATTGCGCATACCTTCTTTCCATATGGAAACCAACAGCTTCATTAGAATTATGTATCAGCAGCGATCCCTCATCTCAGTCCAAAACTCCCAGCTGCTCTCCATTACTCAGGGTGAAAATATGCTCTGCAATATGAAACCACTTAAATTGTCCAGGTATTTCAAAATAAATTCTTATCCCGCAGGAGGACCGGCAGGCTGATGCATTGTTGCAGTCCAATACATTTTTGACTTCTCTCTTTTTTCTTCTTTTTATCGTTCATCGTTAGCATGCATTCCAAAAATACGGCATCCAGTTTACTTGTTTGGTTTCCCACCAGCCATTCACTTATAGTACAATCCTATATTTACTCAGAAGTAAGTGCCATTGAGTTTTTTTAAAAAGGCTTACTTTCAGGCGAGTGACCATAGGATTGCAGCCTAACATGGATATTTAGAAGCCATAATGACATGCATGTATCTTAATTGCCCAGATATTCTAAATGCCTTAGATGCTAATATCATCTTTCAGATACCTCTTATCTGCATTTATTTGGAATATGAATAGGAAGGAACACAAAACAGCCGAGCATTTGGCAAGCCAAACATCTTATTATTTTGTCATCCTCATAAAATAAATTTGGTCTCTCTTCATGTCTCATATTTAGTTCTCTTTATTTATATTCTTTCCTCACATATAATGTTGATTTTTAAAGAGTTGGACTTTGAAACCAAAAGCTGGGAAGGAGACTTCTCCTTAATGGCAGAGGAAGAGGAGGAAGGAGAGATGAAGTAACCTAGCTTGAGAAGCTTGTGTCACTTGCAGAGTTGGGGAAATAAATCTGAGTTCAATAGGACTTGCTCCTAGTAAGTGTGTATGGGATTGCCCCCTTAGCTAAAGATATTGGTTTCTAGTGGTCAGAACTATGGTGGTCCGGAGGAAAAAGCAGGAACTATGTTTGAGTATATTAAAAGGGTAATTACCAGACTTTTAGAAGCTTAACAAGGAAACCACTACAAATCATTATTATGTTGCAAAATTAGATTTCCAATCTATCATTAACATGCATTAACAATGCCAATTTTGGATTAATTGGGAGGAGGGGCAGGTTGCTTCAACATGCTCAATCAATGTTATTGATATGCTGTGTCATCCATAGAGTGTTGCGCTGCCCAAAGAAATGCACACAGAGAGCTAAACAAAAGAAAAATATTGCTTCGCCATCAGGATTCTTTTCATGGAATCCATCACTTTTGAATATCAGATATTAAATTATGCCCAGCACTGATTATGGTGTGAACTCATGTTCGTTCACAAGGGTGTTTGCTTTTAGCAAAGCAGTGGATTTGGGTCATTGATGATGATGGTGATGGTTTACGAAATGATTTACAGAGCTTCACTGCAACCCAGCAAGGAGCCATATGCTCCTGCAAGCAGACTTCCACACGCATATCCCCAGCTCGATGGGGAATCCAGTGTGTGGCATGGCTGCTTGTGTGTAATTCAGCAACATTCTCCACTAGCCTGGGGTTCACATATGTAGGCTGGCTTAAAGACTCTGATTAGCACCTATCAACTGTTTAGATCAGGGAATGGGAAGCTGAATATAACCCTCCCATTGCTGCCTCTCAGACAAGGAGCGGATTAGCATTATTCAGAATCCCAGACTAAAAATACACGTTGTCAGGGGCTCAGGAGCAGAGGCACAGGGGAGAGAGGGAATGGAGAGCGAAGGGGAAGAATCTGAGGGAAGCGTAGGGGAGTATGACAGTGACCCGAGAGATTCCATGAGCTTCTCCAGTGAATCAGAAGATTCCCAGAGGGGGGCGCCGATGGCCAGGGCAAGGGGAGTCCCAGGGGGGACGCACCAGAAACAAGAGGCCAGCGGGGACTCCCAAAGCAGCAGCTGGAGATCAGGACCAGCTTCCCCACCAGAGCGTAGTGGGGGGGAAGAGTCCCATGGATCAGGGCCAGCGTCTCCCCCAGCAGGGAGAGAAGATGAGTCAGAGCTGGCCACGCCTCCATCGCAGAGTGAGGGAACGGAGGGGAAGTCAGGTTCAGCTAGCCTCCCCGAAGGGGGGGGCAGTGACGGGAGCAGTGTAACGGTCAGGAGGAAGGTTGCCGGCTGGGCGCGCGCGCCAAGTTCGAATGTGCAGGCGCGCGGCACAGCAGGAAACCAGGATTGGGAACCAGGTCCTAAAGCCCGCCAGAGGGAGGGGGAAGACTCAGGGGAATCAGCGTCAGAAGAGTGTAGAAGGGGCGAGACCCCAGTGGACAGGCGGACCCAGAGGAGAAAAGAGCAAAGGAAGAGGTGGAGCAAGGCTAGAGTCTTAAACTGGTGTCTGGGGGGAGGAGATTCAGACGGAGCTTCAGCAGTCTAGAGTTTGAGACGTAGGGCTGCGCGCCGCGGCTTTAAACCGAAACTGAACTCCAATAAAGACCTTTGTAAATAGTAACGAACTGGCGTTGGTCCTTTGTGAGCTGGGACCTCGGGCAGCTCTGACACACATGCACAGCCAAAGCTTATAGACAGTGTTCAGCTTTGATTGGGATGCTTATCTCAGATAAGTTGGAGTGGGAAAGGGTGTCAGTTTTGGTCCTCTTGGTTTCTCATTCTTCCAATCTTAAAGTCAGTTCTCCACTCTTCAGCAGTGATTTAAGATTTATTTATTTATTAATCTTCATGAAAATTCATCAGCATTTTCGGGTGACTTTTTCCCAATAAACCTATTTTTTTGTCTCCGGCAGTTTTCCATAACGCAATGCATTTTTATGCTCCCCACTCCACCCCAAAAACACATGCACACTTTATGCCAGTATGTACTTTACCCTAGCATATACATTTTTGTATGCATTATTTGACTGGCGAACTGCATTGCAATATTCAGAGAATTGATGGACGGCTGTGTTTCAGTTTGTGTCAGGGACAGGCTGGATGCCAAAGAGTGGTGGGAAACACCAACTGGGAAACCTTCAAGGGAACCTCCAGGAGAAGAAGACTTGTTGCCAGGGGATAGTTGGTGGAACGCATGGTCAGAAGGAGAAGATGGGGCAGACTAGGAGCAGGAGGTTTCAGAGCAGGAAGAGGCTAGAGCAGACTCAGAGGCAGGAGAGGAGGGGGGCCAGGAGACAGAGATGAGGCAGGCTGCTGAAGAATCCAGGGTTTCCCCTTCCTGCTGCTACCAGCTCCTCTCCCCTCTGGTCTGCTAGAACATGCAGCCGAAGACTACTGGGGAAGGTGCCTCAGAGAGTTGTGGGAAGGCAGGGATTTTCAGTCCTCAAAACTGCCTTGTTGGGGCAAGAGCAACTGGGAAGTGTTGTTGTGATCACTAGGCCTGCACTGTTTTGGTTTCTTTGAATAAAGAGGTAACTTCTCTGACGCCGTGTTTTATTACTGACCTACTCCTAACAGTTTGTATTGCTTCAGGTTCACTTACTTGAATTCTTTCTCATCCCTAGAGGTCAGGTCAAAGGCAACTCAGCTGAGGGAGCCGCCGTTTGTCCACAGACAGCTTTCTGGGTCATGTGGCCAGCAGGACTAAACTGCTTCTGGCACAACGGAACACTGTGATGGAAAACAGAGTGCACAGATATGCCGTTTACCTTCCCGCCACAGCAGTACCTATATATCTACTTGCACTGGCATGCTTTTGAACTGCTACGTTGGCAGAAGTTGGGACAGAGCAATGGGAGCTCACCCCATCACGGGGATTTAAAGCACTGACCTTCTGATCAACAAGCCCAAGCGGCTCTGTGGTTTAGACAACAGAGCCACCCATGTCCCCATCCCTAGAGGTAGGGAATCCCTGCCTCTCCACAGAATACAGGCCTACAACTCTCGCCATTCCTGACCATTTGCCATGCTGGCTGGGGCTGGTGGGAGTCCAACAACATCTCAAGATCCTACACCACTGCCCAAAGAGCAGTAATTCCATTTTATGGAACATGGAGCTGTAGGACAGTGACTTGCCTAAATGTGTGGAGATCTAAGGTTTGGTCTCCAAAATGAAAGAGTTTTGTTTTCCACCCACAGTGCAGTACCAGCTCACAGCAAGCACATGTGGGGAATATCCCTACATTGCCACTCCAAAATGATGCAACAATTTCAACTCTCAAGCAAGGTATCAAGATGGAAGGAGGGCCACCCCCATCTCCCCCAGGCTGTGCTCTGACCCTCTTTCCAAAACTACAGGGACCTACCTAATTGTCTCTGAGAATTATAAATTTCACCTCCATGAACTAGTATTAAACAAAGCTGCCCTTTATGGAACAAAGGTCTTAATTAGAAGCAAAACATTGGAGACTGTCATAATTGGATTGGGCACCTTTTTTAATGCAAACACCTAATTGGCCAATATTGCATACTCAGCATCAGCAAGGATCTCAAATTGGTTTTGGGGTTGTCTTCGGGGTTTTTTGTAGATGCCAAAATGGCTAGTTTGCTTCAGGGCTCTCCCACTAGGCTTAGGTAGGTCATCTCCAAGAAGATGGAAAAAAAATATGGACAAGGCAAAATAAGAGCTTCTTTTCATTTGCGTCGTATTCACTAAGTGTTCTTTATTGTTTTAAGCAGGAGAGGCAAATTAATCATTGGAAATGTTGGCCTGACAGTAATTAATAAGCACAGATGCAGACGGCCCAGTTGGCTGCAAGAAACACAATCGCTAAACTGGGGGTGGATTTTGCTCTGCCTGCTTCTCCTAGGAGGGGATTCTACCAGGTGAACTTTGGAAAGATGAGGGTGGGGGAAAGCTGCTGTCTTAAAATGCAGAGAGCCTCACTATGCTCCACCTCCACAAGAAGAAGAAGAAGAAGAAGAAGAAGAAGAAGAAGAAGAAGAAGAAGAAGAAGAAGAAGAAGAAGAGAATTCCTTCCAGTAGCACCTTAAAGACCAACTAAGTTAGTTCTTGGTATGAGCTTTCGTGTGCATGCACACTTCTTCAGATAAGAAGTATATGAAGAAGTGTGCATGCACACAAAAGCTCATACCGAGAACTAACTTAGTTGGTCTTTAAGGTGCTACTGGAAGGAATTTTTTTGTTTTGACCATGGCAGACCAACACGGCTGCCTATCTGTAACAAGAAGAAGAGAGTTTGGATTATCCCGCTTTATCACTACCCTAAGGAGTCTCAAAGCGGCTAACATTCTACTTTCCCTTCTTCCCCCACAACAAACACTCTGTGAGGTGAATGGGGCTGAGAGACTTCAAAGAAGTGTGACTAGCCCAAGGTCACCCAGCAGCTGCATGTGGAGGAGCGGGGAAGCGAACCCGGTTAACCAGATTACAAGACTACCGCTCTTAACCACTACACCACACTGGCTCTGAAAATCATTCAGCACTGCTATCACACACTCGTGGACTCTGCTATTATTGTGAACTAGTTTATATAGCTGCTTTAGCATGACAGATTCGAGACCTTTGGGTGCTTCCACACTAGGCATTTTAAGTGGTGGAATCACCCTAGTCACTTCTACAATGTACATTTAAACCATCCTCATTCCACTTGAACCAACATGACTCCTCCATAAACAACAAAAAAAAGTCCTGGAAACTGTATTTATTCAGATTGCTCAGAGTTGTCAGGATATAGCTATTAATGATAAATTAACATGTGCTATTAAGGTAAGATGGGGGAAAGCAGGAGAAATTATTTTTGAAGCGATATGGAAGGTGTCTGTAGAATTTGCACTGTTAAAACGGAAAGGGGTCAAACTATCGCAAGAGGTGTTAGAATTTTGGGAGGTTGGATAGTTACAATGGAATGGTCTCGGGGATGGGGCACACATTTTTATTTTTATTTATTAAATATTATTATTATTACATTGGGGTTTTTTTTTAAAGGATACCCCCCTACAGAATTACACCTCCCTTAACAAACTACAGTTCCCAGCATTCTTTGGGGGAAGCCATGACTGTTATAGTGGTATAAGAGAGTGAATGGTGACAGAAAGAAGATAAAGTCCCCACCAGAGAAGAATGGCAGGTCAAGTTGATGGGCTACGCCGAAATGGCCAAAATGACCGGAAGAATCAGAAATCAGGAAGACCAAAATTTTAATAAGGAATGGGGAAATTTTATAACTTATCTTAAAAAACCATTGTAAACAGTTAAAATGGTTAGTAGGATTGGAATATCACTTGTAGTTTAATGGTGAATTTTGGACACAATGGAGAGGTAAAATATTTTGGACTATCATGAAAGATGCAGGAGGAAATAGGACCCACGAAAGGGAGGAGGGAAGCCTACGAGTCCCTTGGAATCTTGTTTCCATGTTGTATGTTGGACATGTGACTGTAAAATTTTAATTTGAAAAACCAAATAAATAAATAAAAATTAAAAAGAGCGAGAGAGAGTGGTGTGGATGTGACTCCAATCTTATCCACTCACTTTTTATGGGGCATCCAGACAATAATAATTATAATAATAATTTATTATTTATACCCCGCCCATCTGGCTGGGTTTCCCCAGCCACTCTGGGCAGCTTCCAACAAAATATTGAAATACAATAATCTATTAAACATTAAAAGCTTCCCTAAACAGGGCTGCCTTCAGATGTCTGGTAGTTGTGCCATTCAATCCTTGCCCTCCATGTTTTTCTGCAACTTCAATCGTATTTTCCTTGAATCATATTTTCCTTCCTTCCTTCCACCATATTTTCCTTCCTTCAGCCAATCCAGTACTCCTGCTGGCGTGACTGCACCACACCAACCTCATCACACCAACCCTCCCCCCTTTGTCTTAATACGTTGTAGTGACTCAGCTGGATGGAGGTCAGGTGAGGAGCACAACCTCACTCCACCACCTTCAGGGCTCCACGTGATAGAAAGTCACCACATTTTAATGGTTGCGTAGGGGCATTGGACCTTACACTTCCTCATCCACATCAGCTGTATCACGCCGACAGGTTTGCATGGACCACAGTGGGATATACAACCAGGAAAAGGTGCAATTGACTGCAGTGTAGTTAGTCAATTGCAGTTCTATGTGCAGCTTACAGTGGAAGAACAATGTTTAGGAGCTACTGATCTGGAAGTGGTCTTTGACCTTTGTAGATACGTACAAAGAAGTCCTTACTTATTTCAACGTGTGCACCTGTCTACATGGAACACAGGAAACGTATATGTGGTCCGGGAAGCTTTGGATATTTGTCTTCAACTGCAGCTTCCAGGTCTGTAACACAAACCACGTTTACAAGTCGGTGCCGTTTCAAAAGCAAATTGTGATCCGGCATACAGTGATCTGGGACGCGGGTGGCACTGTGGGTTAAACCACAGAGCCTAGGACTTGCCGGTCAGAAGGTCAGCGGTTCGAATCCCCGTGACGGGGTGAGCTCCCGTTGCTCGGTCCCTGCTCCTGCCAACCTAGCAGTTCAAAAGCATGACAAAGTGCAAGTAGATAAATAGGTAGCGCTCTGGTGGGAAGGTAAACGGCGTTTCCGTGCGCTGCTCTGGTTCACCAGAAGTGGCTTAGTCATGCTGGCCACATGACCCAGAAGCTGTACACCAGCTCCCTCGGCCAATAAAGCGAGATGAGCACCGCAACCCCAGAGTCAGTCACAACTGGACCTAATGGTCAGGTCCTAATGGTCCCTTTACCTTTACCTTTATACAGGGATCTGGCAAAATGAAGAAGGGAACGTTTTTTTAAGGGGGTGGGTGGGAAATCCTGCAGGGCAGACTCAAGCCCTTAGCACACTTGAAGGAGCTCTTATATTCCAGTTAGGAATACGTACTAGTAATGAACATACTAATGAATAGCCAACTCTAATTCCTTCTGCAAGTTACTCGTTTCATTAAGCTGGAAGACCAATTTTGTTTTCCCATTTTGAATTTGCAAAAATGCATTCTAGGATTTCAAAAGATCACAAACTCCCCTGCAACTTTAGAAACCGATTTGGATGCCGCCGTTAAACTCCTCGGATGCAATCTGCTGAAGACAAGCTATTATTTAGAGACCATTTGAAAGCACACAAAGTGGAAAGGGCATTTTTCAAAAGCTGAAAGGCTTTACAGTATATCAAATGTCTAACATACTTCATTTGCTTCATGGAGCACTGAATGTTTATACACACCTTCCTTCTGCAAAGCAGTAAATCCAGTAAAAATGCAACATAAACCAAATGTTAATGATTTCCTGGGAAAGCATGTGCAGTAAACATATGCAGCCAGATTGTTGTACCTCATCGAGGAAAGAAAAGGCCATTTTTATATATTGCAGTGTTTGAACGTTCTGGTTTTAATGTAATTTTAACTTTGTGAAAGCTGCCTTGGAAACCTGCTGAAAGTAGGTGGGTACAAACTGAATAAATACATAAGTATGTGTGTACACACACACACACACAGTTGACCACATAACCATTGAGGGCAATGACCACAAAATCTTCGTTATGTGTTTAATGCCCTTTCACTCTATCTAGCTTCAGCAACAGCAGGTTTCTGGACTGAGTAGACCTGAAAAGCAGGAAGAAAAACTGTGTCCCAGCCACAAGGGAAAATTACTGCAGTCCCCAATTCTGGTTTTTTATCTACAACTGAAGCCGTAAGCAGTTTCTTTGAAGAGGCAAGGAGTAAAATGCAGTAGTGACTATGACTCTCACATTGCTCTTTAGTGCTTAGAAATCAATATGCCACTCTTTGTGCTACCAATATGCCTACTTAATAATAATAATAATAATAATAATAATAATAATAATAATAATCTAAAAGGAACGGTTCTGGGAAAGTACAGAGAATCAGGGGCACCAGCTCCAGGGGACCAAGGACCTTTGCCCCCCCTCCCTATGTTTTTGGGGCCAGGGCCAGGTAGGCCCCAAAATGAGCCTTTGCAGCCCTTACCTGTGGGTCACAGTTTTTGCCAAAATTCCAAGGTCGTACGATTCACTACAAAACGGTGCAAATCACCAGCATATTGATTCCTGCAATGTTTTGCACCGCTTATGCCACATTTCTAGGTAGGCCAAAAAATGTCCTTATGGTTTTTGTCAAAATTCTGGCGTCATCAAAGTCACTTTAAAACGGAAAGAAAAACATGAAGGGGGATTGGGCAACGTACAAAATGTTACTAGAAGAAAATAATGATAAATTGAAACTAAAGGATTTTAAAGAAATTTGTATTTATTTGACTGATTGGTTTCAGTATTAAGTATAGATAAACAAAAAGGGTTTGCAGAAGTAACATCGAAATTGGAAGGGGAGTTAATTCAATCCAAAGGGAAACATACTTCAAAGATGCATAACCTTCTCCTCTATTGGGAAGTAAAAGAGGAGGTGAAAGCGGTCAGGAACGGTCAGATTGGCAAAAAATGTATAAGAACAGTTCAAATGTTTGTTGGAGGTGTAAAAATGGGGTGGGTACATTTATGCACATGTGGTGGGATTGTAAGAGAATAAGAGAATTTTGGGACACCATATATAATGAACTTAAAAAGATATTCGAATTCTCATTCACCAAAAAACCTGAGGCCTTCCTATTAGGAATAATGTCCATGGAAATTAAGAAAAATCATAGACATCTATTCATCTATGTGACCACAGTGGCTAGGATTTTGATAGCAAAGAATTGGAAAAGTGATAACATCCCCACAAAAACTGGCAAGGAAAAATGATAGAATATTTACAACTCGCAAGGATGACAGGGAGATTAAGAGGAGAGTCATTACAAAAAAGTTAATAAAGAGTGGATAATGTTTAAAGAATATCTTCAAAACTATTGTTTTAAACTCCTGGCAGATCTAGAATGAAATAGAATTTTCTTGTTAAGAAATGGGAAAACTAAAAAACAGTAATGAACTGTGTACAGGATAACAAAATGCAAAACAGTACAATGAGAAGTATCGGAGGTTAGTGTCTAAGGTGTGTTTATGTTATAATGGGTGGAATGGGTATTGTTTGTATTGTATGTATTGTCTAAGTTTTATGTAAATTAATGTTAATTGATGTATAATAAGTGTTATTTTAATAATAATAAAAAGAAATAAAAAGAAAACTAAAAAGTCCTGAACATTGTAACCTCTCTTCATAGGGGAGTCTCACCAAACGTTCGAGCATATGCTTGCATTTCCTCACATTTATGTCAGCACAAGGCTTCTGCACGCATTTCAGCACAGGATTTTTCCTGGACGGGTGTCTGAGAGGCTAATTGATTTGGAATGACCTTTGTGGTAACCTGAGGTGTGTTTTACACAGGGAATACTTGGCTGGAAATCCAAGCCAGCCATCTACCGAAAGTGATCAGGTGGGGTGATGGTGGCGATGACTTTTGCTGCTGCAGAATTTTAAAGCAGCTTTCGCACAGCCCTGAGACTGTTTTGGGGCTTAGGTGTGGGAGGTTTGGGGGGGGGGGATGAAGGAGAAACTGTGAAATTGATTGCTTCAGCAATACTTGGGGAAAAGGTGATTAACACTTTCCTTTTAGGCTGTTTCTGGGGTGACAATTACACAATCTCTCTCTCTCTCTCTTTCACACACACACACACACAAACACACACGAGTTTCTCTATCCCCCCCCCATGAGCGGATAATGAATTAATCACTACTCCCCCCACTCCAGCACTGCTGTGATGAACTTCACAGACTCCCTCTGTGACTGTATAACAACATTAGACTACTTTTACAACATCAGACTACTTTTCAGACCTGACTTAAGCCACACTCAGCCATAGTCTCTCCCCATGTACAGAACTGGGATAATAACAATGGGCTTTGCACGGACAGGGTGATTATTATTTTTTTTAAGACAGTTTAAGAAGTCACCTTTTTCCCTCATGAGTTAAGACTTCAGTTTAAAAGAACAGAAAATCCTTTCTTGCTGCTATTTTGAGTTTCTGAGGAGACACACAAGTACCACAACATGAAAGTCCAGGACTGCTACCCCAAGCAAATAATGACTTCAAAATGAATCTAGAAGTCCCCTTCCTAGTTCTGAATGTCAGTCATAGCTGTGATCTCCCCCATTTGCTAAGAAGAATGACAGCTGACTGCTGGCTTGTTTATGGTGAGATCAGGGGAGCTCTGCCAGTAACTCATAACTCCTTCAGCCCATCCTTGTCCTGAAGTGTTTTAAATTCCCCAGGCGCCAAGCACATCTTAGGCCCAATTGCGACCACATGGAGATTTCTGGGCACCAGGTTGGTGACTGACATTTCCATCGAGCCAGTTGACTCGGGCCCAGTCCGTCATCAAGGAAAGTAAGCGCAGGGCTGAGTACCCAGGCCACCCAAAGGGAACTCACAAACCACAGTTTAAAAACCTCTACCTTAGTCTATAGTTAATTCCATTCCCACTGTGTGTGTTTCTCCTTCTTGCATACTAGGACAAAGTGAATTATTCTAAGAGCTAGCTACAGTCAAGCAATGCAGTTGAGATCATAGAATCAAAGAATCATAGAATTGTAGCATTAGAAGGGATCTCTGAAGGAGTGTCTCTACCCCCATCATTCAGCCCGGACACTGAGGTCCAACTCTGAGGGCCTTCTGGCAGTTCCCTCACTGTGGAAAGTGAAGTTACAGGGAACCAGGCAGAGGGCCTTCTTGGTAGTGGCTCCCTCTCATCAGACGTCAAGAAGATGAATAACTATACAACTTTTAGAAGACACCTTAAGGCAGCCCTGTATTGGGAAGTTTTTAATGTTTGGTGTTTTATTATGCTTTTATATTTGTTAGAAGCTGCTCAGAGTGGCTGGGGCAACTCAGTCACATGGGTGGGGTACAAATAATAAAGTTGTTGTTGTTGTTTCAGTCCCAGCCCCTGGTGAATAGACATCCTATTGTAGTGACCATAACCTAGGTTTAAGATGTCCTTTGGTGCCTAGCTTATAAATCTGAGTTTCTAACACTGGTGCTAAAAGGTCTGCTTTGGATTCGTATCAAGATCATTCTATCATTTTTGAGATTGCATCCCAGTACAGCTTTCACCACTCTTTTGTTGACTATGAGGGCCACTCCATTTCTTTTACGGGATTCTTGCCCACAGTAGTAGATATGATGGTCATCCGAACTGAATTCGCCCATTCCCGTCCATTTTAGTTCAATGATGCCCAGGATGTCAATATTTATTCTTGCCATCTCATCTCATAAATGACTAAACAACAACAACACTGGTGCAGCACTACTGTTTGGGAAGCCACCACCATCTCTGCCCCTGTGATCCACTGCTGGTGGATAAGCTAAGGGTTTGAATCTGCTGGAGGCATGGTTAGAAGATGGTCAAAATGCAGGCAGTGAGGTTCCACGGCAACCTTCGACACAAGAGGTGAGTTTAACACAGAACAGTGCATGCAACTGCCAATGGGAATTTCTGGGCCCAGTACAAAAAAGTGATCCCTCCTTCCCCATTTTTGACCAGAAACTCTGTGAACATCTCACAGATTGATGAAAGAAAGAAAGAAAGAAAGAAAGAAAGAAAGAAAGAAAGAAAGAAAGAAAGAAATCTCACACAGACACATGAACTTCCTCATTGCAACCTGCAAGCATCTCCCACTAAATTTCATTAGTAGTTCCCCGTCCCAAAAAACAAAAACAAAAAAACACCTCTATCTGCAGCCTGGATGTGCTTCTGTCCTTTTCTCTATACAGTGTATTAGCATCTTTGTCAGAATTTCAAATGTTACTTCAAAGTTTCACAAATGATGTTCAAGCACAGGTGACATTTTAAGCAGGCTGCGACACAACACACAAACCTCACATTTCCACCCTTAGTTGTGCGCTGTTTTTTCCTAGCTTATCACACACGCTTTCTTTCGGGCTGTCAGAATTATTTCTGACTCCTTCTTTGTCCACTTTAATTGCATAACATACAAACACAGCAATTCATCTTTTCTTTAACCCCCCCAGTATTTCATTTTATTTTTATCTCCAGTTGACAGGCTACTTCCTTTCTTTTAAATTAGAGGTGAAGTACTGTAGGCAAAACAAAGAAAGTACAATTAAGAAATTTTTGGGAACAAAACAAAAAAAAGGAGGGGGAGTAATACTTGGGGAACCTTTGGCTTAATACTGATATTATGATGGAAGTTGGGAATTATGGTTATTAGAGACTTTGCAGTTTATGTTCGCTATAAATCTAATCACCTCACGCATGATGCCCTCCTTCAGAAATGATGCAGTGATATTTACTGCAGGCATCTATGATGACAGACAGCACCTTTGAGAAGAGCCAGATAAACAAAATATTTTACATACTCGGGCTTTGCAGTGTCTAATGGATTCATATCATGGAGAGAAAAAGGCTTCATTAGAGGAAATGCACCTGGTGCTGAAAAGCAGATTTACCACAGATATTTCTTTTTAGTTATCTGTTACAGCTTAATGGGGAAGCTTCAGCTCAGCCCTCAGATTTTGGATCAGAAAATGGACGAAGGAAAACTGCATGGTCGTTCCTAAACTTCCCTCAGGAAATCTGATACTGCCCAGAGGGATAGGTTGCATAAGCTGACAGGAACCGGCTTCAGAGGCACCTGTGCCTGCCCTGTTTCCGCTGTAGATGTTCACGGACCTCCTTTTCCCTGGGGTGGAGGGGAGGGAGGCACCATTTTGGTGTCTGCCTCAGGGGTTAAAATGTCTAGACCCAGCCCTGCCAACAAGACTCATGAGACATCCTGTTTAGAAAGATAAAATGCAGCAAAATTTGCAATATTTTGGGCTCCCACTCAGTGTCTCACGCATGTATTTTTTAAAATAGTTTTTATTAAATTTTACATTTTTATCATCAAAATATCATATCACATAACAAAAAATACAGTTCCCATGTTTCCCCCTCCCCCCTGACTTCCCTCAACTCCCTCTTCTGGTTTTTTTACATATTAACATCTCCTGCTTGCTTTGTTAAATCTTTATTTTGTCATCTTTAAAATAATTATTGTTGTTCTCTTATCATTTTAGTATCATCATTATATTTTCTGTATTTATTTTGTTAATTGTAAGTGTTTACTCAAAACCTGCTAGTGAGTCTATTTCTTTACATTGTTTCTGTAGATATAAATGGTTCCCAATCTTTCTTAAAGCCTCTGTTGTCCTTGTTTCAAAGTCCTTCAGTTGGCTTTGCCATTTCAGCGTATTCCATCAGTTTCTCTTGTCATTCTTCTTTCATTGGTATTTCGTCGCTTTTCCATCTTTGGGCTATCCTAGCTGCAGTTGTTGCATACATGAAAAGTTTTTTCTTCTCTTTTGGCAACTCTTGACCTGAAATGCCTAATGAAAAAGCTTCTAGTCTTTTAACAAAAGTTATCTTAAACATTCTTTTCATTTCATTATAAATCATTTCCCAATAATTTTTAATTATTTTACAATTCCACCACATATGAAAAGAACGTGCCTTCTTTTTCTTTGCACTTCCAACACTCATTGGAGCCTGTTCCATACGTTTCTGCCATTTTCACAGGTGTAATGTACCATCTATACATCATTTTCATATACTTCTCTTTTAACAATATACAATCAGTAAATTTGTTTTCCCAGTAATGATGTATGGAAGTGAGAGCTGGACCATAAGGAAGGCTGATCGCCAAAGAATTGATGCTTTTGAATTATGGTGCTGGAGGAGACTCTTGAGAGTCCCATGGACTGCAAGAAGATCAAACCTCTCCATTCTGAAGGAAATCAGCCCTGAGTGCTCACTGGAAGGACAGATCGTGAAGCTGAGGCTCCAATACTTTGGCCACCTCATGAGAAGAGAAGAGTCCCTGGAAAAGACCCTGATGCTGGGAAAGATGGAGGGCACAAGGAGAAGGGGACGACAGAGGACGAGATGGTTGGACAGTGTTCTCGGAGCTACCAGAATGAGTTTGACCGAACCGCGGGAGGCAGTGGAAGACAGGAGTGCCTGGCGTGCTCTGGTCCATGGGGTCATGAAGAGTCAGACACGACTAAACGACTAAACAACAACAACAAATTTTAGATTCACTTTCCATAGCTTTTCCCAGTCTTCCATTTGTATGATGCGTCCTAAATCTTGTGCCCACACATATTTTTGACCCACACTTCTACAACTATAACCAGGATTTGGGCCGGCATGTGCAGACCCTATTAATGCTTTGTCAAATTCTGCCCATCAGCTATTTGGGAAGGGTAGCAGGGGACGGATTTGTGCCCTTACCCCACCCCCAGAGTCTTCTCCCTTGCCAAGCAGCTCACCTGTGACATAAAAAGCTGTTTAGTAAAGGGATTCTATGCACCAAGCCATGACTGTTCCACTCATGCTCCTTTGGGCAATGATGGCTATGAGCACACTGTAGCTTTACCTTCAAAACACACTCTTTCAAAGAATTCCGGGAAGTGTAATTACCCCCTCACAAAGTTCCCAGCAACCCTTCACAAACAACAGTGCTCAGAATTCTTTGAGAGACAGAAATGATATTTCCAACATGTTTTAAAATAATAGGTGAATGCAAGCAAAACTTCATTTTATTTTGTAGTTCAAAATCAGGCTTTGTTTGTTTACTTTTGAAGGGACTTTACAGATGCGGCTTCATGCAGTCAAATTGTGGCCATCATATGCAATGTATTCTTGTGAAATATACTCAGATAAAACAGTTTCCATGCCATGTAGTACTGAATCTCAGTTACAAATTACACCATCCTAATCATTAGACATTTGTCCCATATATTCCAAGCTGTTCATGGGTTTCAGCTAATATTTAAGTCTTCTTCCAACTGAGGAATGTTTCAGAAATATTTCTTGAACTGTAGAATTCATTTTCAATTCAGCTGAGATATATATGTATATATATATATATTGGTATTCATGCACTGGCCAAGCTTTGAAACTTGTCTGCATGATTAGGTCAGCAGAAGCATTCAACATGGATTGTGTATTCAATCAAATCTGACACCAAATACGTGTATTTGTGTCACGCGTGACTTTGGTGACCTGCTCCAAAGCAGGGATACCAGCATCCTATATTTGTGAATATTCCATAGACTGCTGTTTTGTTTACTTGTGCCATTAGAATCCGGTGTCAGTTTGAAAAGTAACAGAATGGCTTCTGAATACTTCACAAATGCAAAATTCACCTTTGACAAGCTATGACCTCGGGCTCATGTTCCCCTCCACTTAAGTGGGTCAAAAGGAGGCCAGAATTAAAAGGTGTACATACTAGAATGAAGCAAAACATAAAAGGCAGTCCATTTTGTTTTGTTTAAATTAATTTACAATGCAATTTATAGCTCCACTTCCCCTGTATGGCAGTCAAAAGCAGCTCACGGGCAACAATGAAGGTAAAAAGAGGTAGACACACATTATTATAAATTACAGGCATAAGGGAAGAGGTAACAGAAATCCCAACAGTAGAAATCTGCTACTTGACATTAACAGCTGCCCCAAAGAGGTCTTCAGGTTGTGGGGGAGGGGGGCAAATGGTGGGAAATCTCTGGCCTATGGGTCACTCTTGGCCTGCCAAGGGTCCAATTTGACACATGAGGCCATTTCCCCAAAACCATGCTCACCTGTCCATCAGCTGACATCACTGGGTTCAGTTGAGTCTTGTTGGGTGCTGCTTTGACAGTCCATTCCTTCCAGAACCCAACAGAGAACAGTATGAAATTCTCGGATCAGCAACTGGTAAGCGAGGGAGTTCAGTCCTGCTTCTTCTTCTTCTGCACATTCTCTGCAAGAAATGTGCTGGTGAAGCAGAACCCTCTCTACAGGCCAACATTGATAGGTGGGAGGGACCAGAGAATTGCCTCTGCCATCTGTGCCCATTTTGGGTGAGGTCACATCCATTTGGGGTGAGATCTTGCCTGAAATCAAGCAGGATCTTGCACAGCACACAAGATTGAACAGTGAAATGGGGCATGCGGCCCCTGTTCATTCCATGAGCAGATTGCCATCATGCAAGCAGGTGAACATCATTGGGTGTCATATTTTGTTATTTGCTGGGGCTAGTTTTACTCTGGTTTAATTCTACAGCTATTTTTATTCTGCTTTATGTTTCATGTTCATAAACTGTCCAGCATGCCTTGTTGAAAATCATGGTTTGTGTCTTCATATAAATGTTCTGGTATTCCTGAAATTACAACAAACACACTGTGTGTGATTTAATGGTGTCTGAAATAAATTATCTTTCCTGTAATGAAGATCCATAAAACATGAGCAAATTTAAATGCACATAAGGTTAAAAGAAAACACCAACTTTGCAATAATATTTCATAATGTGATGGCATCTTTGGAGAAAAGCTTAAACGGTTCTGAATGCCTTTGTCCCTTAAAAATATGAAAAAGACTAAGGCAGCTCTTGGCTGGCTAATAATAATAATAATAATAATAATAATATTTATACCCCACCCATCTGGTTGGGTTTACCCAGCCACTCTGAGCAGCTTCCAGTACATACAAAAACATAATAAAATGTCAAACATTAAAAACCTGCCAATACAGGGCTGCCTTCACATGTCTTCTAAAATACATCTATGTGTATTTGTGTCAGTATTAAAAGCACATTTGCTAGTCTTTGGGAATCCCATGCCTGTTTTCATATATAATTTCAGATGCATGTTGCAGACGCTTAAACGATCAGGAAGTGATCAGTTACACTACACCATGTCACTCTTTGTAGCTGATCACAGCAAAGTGGGAATCCATAACCGCTAATTCTACTTTAAATGAAATCCTCCCAGCCAGCAAAAGACAGCTGAATTCCCTCTGCTGTTCGTTAAATTAAAACCTTTATTGCAAAGTCAAATGGAAAGCCCCATGATTAAGTTCCACGCGCCTAGATGCCTGATCTGTTATTCTGGGGTCCTGCCAGAGTATGTCTTAAAAGCAGAGCGTTAGAAAATTGCAGAGTGGAAAATAAGATTTTTGCCTTAAAGATGCCGCAACACAGGCGCTGTGTTCTCCCCCTCCAAATTGTGTTGATAGCGGGAGAGAATAATGTTCGCCTCATCTAAATAGATAGGATGGCTGGGAAGATAAGGGCAAAGCACAAAGGCCAGGCAGCATGAATTATGCATGCTGTATCAAATTCCTACCCCTATATATACCGGTAGCTGCAGCAGGTTTTGCATGGAGAGAAAAAAAGAAAGAAAGAAATTAGGATGGGAGAGATATTGAGCAATTTTCTCCATAACTGGTTCTTACTCACCTTAAATGTAAAATTTTATTTAGCTTATTTCATAGGGAGACATCTTTATTAAGGTTGCGCATATACATGGGTCCCTTTGAAAGGATTTAATGCAAACAAGCCAGAAATAATTGAAGAAGAAACACCTTCAGACTGTTCTCAGAAGAGCTTAGCACAGAGGTGGATGGCAGGAAAGAATTACTTTATTATATTGATTTTCTTGGGAAAATCAAAGCGGGATAAGTCAAATAGACCAATTCTCTTTTGCAAAACTCGGTGGAAGCACTCGGAGCAGTGAATTTACATGTCAAAAACTGCCTGTAGTCAGCCAGCTTCACATGCAAACAAGTCCTGCTCCTGCGTTATTGCTCTAATAAAGCAGCTAATGCTTCGACGTGGCCTTGGCTCATTTGTGGACCGTCTCTCTCTCTCTCTCTCCCCCTCTCTCTATTTGTTTAAAGAATAAAAGCTAAATGCATGCCATATATATATAATGTAATGAATGAATAAATAAATAACAGCATCTATTTAAAATACTGTCAATAACCTTTCCATTTGGGTGGAACCAAGGGCAGGAGACACAGGCATCATAACGGTAAGTCTTAATGAAAGAAACACAGGGTGCGCTAGCAATGCGCTCAGTGCTTCCTTGCCCCTGCAAGAGACAGCCAAGGAATTGGAGCTGGGTGGTGGTTGGAAGTGGTGATGGGAAACATTCAATGTTATGGCATCACAAGGCTACAGATGCATTTGGGCAAATTGGGAGTGTACACACAAACACACAATATCTTGCCTGCCTATTCTCCAAGGCAATCCATCCTGTTCCCTCTTCTAGGCTGCTGCAGTGGGAAGGTAAATGGCGTTTCCATGCGCTCTGACTTCCATCGCCGTGTTCTGTTGCACCAGAAGCTGTTCAGTCATGCTGGCCACATGACCCATGTGGACAAACGCCGGTTCCCTCGGCCAGAAAGCGAGATGAGCGCCGCAACCCCATAGTCGCCTTTATTGGACTTAACCATCCAGGGGTCCTTTACTTTTTACCTTATAGCAGTGGTGGCCAAACTTGGCCCTCCAGCCACAACTCCCATCATCCCTAGCTAATAGGACCAGGGGTCAGGGATGATGGGAATCATAGTCCCAAAACAGCTGGAGGGCCAAGTTTGGCCGTCGCTGCCTTATAGACTAATGTCCTCATCACATGACCCTGCACTGTCCTATTACTCAAAAGAATACATTGGGTTGGTAGTCGCAGACATTACTACAGGAAATGAAAAGGCTGCTGACACATGTGTTATTATCAACAGAATCTCTGCAGCCTATGTAACGTAGCCTCAAATTTGCATTTTCTTCTGCAAGCTGTCAAAAGCTGAGCAACGGAGAATGCAAACTGAAGGATGTGCATGCATGTGTGAACCAACTGTTCT
This sequence comes from Podarcis melisellensis, assembly GCF_964234715.1. Lineage (NCBI taxonomy): Eukaryota > Metazoa > Chordata > Lepidosauria > Squamata > Lacertidae > Podarcis > Podarcis melisellensis. The sequence goes on along the minus strand of NC_138528.1, from coordinate 114,242,801 downwards.
GGGATTCACTAAACACACAAAAGATTCTTTTTTTCTGAAAAAAAGAAAGAAATAGGGTTGAATCCAGGCTAGCTTAGTGGAACTTAGGTGAAACTTAGGGGGGAAAGAGGGCAAGTTAGTCATGATGTCTCAATCCCTATTTAAGTGCAACAAGTCCTGTTCAGGCACCATGCCCGAGTCAGAGTCAGAACAGGAATAGGAGCCATGAATGACAGTGCCATCTTCAAAGTCTGCACAAGTTCCAGCCCCATGTGCTCTACCCTGACCTTCAGGAAGGTCTGAAGGTGGTTTCTAAGTGTATTATTTTGATGTGGTGAAGAGCCTGGATAACACAGGGTTCTTCTCAGTGCTATTTGTCTAGAAAAAGAGGCACCAGAACTCACCACCTCCCTCGTTCTCTTAGAATGGCAATGGCGCCCACCTGTCAGGCTGCAGAGGAACCAACCCCTAGAGCAGGTTGCCAGGAATGAATAAGACAAGGAAAAGTCCTTACCATCAATATTTACACAGAGAGGCCTGGAATGCAGCCTTTTCGAATAATGGCACTGTCCCGAGTGAATCTCCGCCCCCTTCATCTCTCCCACTTCCTTTATTCCCCCCCCCCCAATTTTTTTTATTGGTTTTCACATTTATCACAAACAAAAAAATCAAGAAAAAAGAAAAACAATACAATACACAAAAACAAAGGAAAAGACATAAAAAAGAATTATTACTTCCAAACTCTACTTTCATTACATTGATAACTGACTTCCTCAAATCCCCTCTAACTGAATTTCATTATATCACCTGTTTAGCAGTTCTCCAAATTCGTATTTCTAAAGCATTAACTTCTTTCATTTACTAACTTTTTCTCCTTTATTAATATTTTAATCCTTAATATTTATCAACAACCTATTCTTATTCTACCCCTAAGCCTAATTATTACTTCCAAGAAATTTCTCTTCATCTTATATTACAATATTTAGCTAGATATTCTTTAAATTTCTTCCAATCTTCTTGTGTCTCCTCATCTTTCTGGTCGCGGATTCTTCCAGTCAGGTTGGCCAGCTCCAAAAAGTCCATCATCATCATCTGCCATTCTTCTATTGTTGGTATCTCTTGCAATTTCCAATTTTTGGCTAATAAAAGTCTTGCCGCTGTAGTGGCATACAAAAACAGTAACATCTTTTTTGGGCAATTCCAATCCTATTATTCCAAGTAGAAAGGCTTCTGGTTTTTTAAGAAATGTATTTTTCAACATTTTTTTCAGCTCATTATATATCTTTTCCCAGAAGTCCTACATCTTAGGACACATCCACCACATATGATAGAAAGTACCTTCTTTACATTTCATCTCTCCCACTTCCTAATGCATCATCACTGAAAAGTACCCTCTGCCTTTGACCTCTTTGCTCTCCTACTTTCAAGGCTCGTCGGGTTCTAGGAGAGGGGGGATGTCTGGAATGCTTTCTAAAGACACTGTATCTATTAGTTGCCCCCCCCCCGGTGCTTCTTCTTCTTCCTCCTCCTCTCCCATAATGTCCCAGCTTTCCCCCTCATCTGCCTCTGAGCTGTGATGTCCCTCAAACCCCTGTTGTAATTCTGAACTGTCTCCTTCTTCTCTGGAAGGGTCAGGCTGGGGAGGCGGTCTCCACCATTCCTCCTCTGCCCAGACCTGGATACCACCTAAGAGGTGCTGGAACTGAGTTCCGGCTGGAAAAAGCCCTGGTTCTTCTTCATAGGAAGTCTTCTAAATTCAAATGTGTTTAGGCCAGGGGTCAGCAAACTTTTTCAGCAGGGGGCTGGTCCACTGTCCCTCAGACCTTGAGGGGGGCCGGACTATATTTTGGAAAAAAAACTATGAACGAATTCTTATGCCCCACAAATAATCCAGAGATTCATTTTAAATAAAATCACACATTCTACACATGTAAAAACACCAGGCAGGCCCCACAAATAACCCAGAGATGCATTTTAAATAAGAGGACACATTCTACTCATGTAAAAACACGCTGAATCCTGGACTGTCCGCAGACTGCATTTAGAAGGCGATTGGGCCGGATCCAGCACCCTGAGCCTTAGTTTGCCTACCCATGGTTTAGGCCTTCAGACCTTCCCACTAAGTCAGAGTATGCAGGGATGTTACTTGTAACACCCAAATAAGGGCTGAAATCTGGAACTATCCTGTGGTTGAGTGTGACTTTGCCATACATATTCACCTGCATGATGCAATTTGGCCATAGGAAATTGGGATAGGAGAAAAATCACCTTCTGATTTGTGTTCCAGCTCAAAACAAACACATATACCATATTTGATGTAACATAGTTACAGGTTTCATATCCCATCCTCAACTCAGGTGTTGTCGTTGTGTGAATAATAGCTTATTGTTCTAAAGGAACAAGTCGGGTGTTAACTCTTTTTTATGGTAAAAGGGCCAGAAGGGAACTTACAGTTCACATACTTTTTCTTCAAAGGCACCTTCTTCCTTCCAGATGAACCGATTACTGACAGAACAATCAAAACCCTGGAATAAATCAAGCTAAAAAATTGTCAGACCAACAAGATGATGCATTTTTTAGAGTATTGTTCAGAAGCATCCTCGGTTTTCTAATACAAAAAAAAAAATTAAGTCAAACTTTTGATTTATGGACCTTGGGTGTTTTTTTTAATTCCTTAACTTCTGACTATTTGCTGACCTATTTTTGAAATATCAAATAACCAAATAAATAGTTCTGGCCCACCATTGAAAGGCTCTGCGTTGTGGAAACCTCAGAGAATCTTTGACGTATGCCTTCTCCTAATGAAATTGTCACAAACTTGTTCCTCTGTGAATAAATTCACATTGGCATTGGCATGGAGAAATCAATACCAAATCTAAATTCAAAAACAACACCAACAACCGCTCCACCCAACCCTCAGATTTTCTTTTTCAAATTATTTTATTTAGCATTCATTGATAAAAGTCTGAAAAGGTCGTTGAAATAAGTGAATGAAGGATAGGATGCTGAAATTGTATGATGTGTTTTAAACTGTTTTTATTTTGTTGTGTTAGTCTAATGTGTTAGTGTTGTGTGGTGTTTTTGTATTGTATTGTATTGTCCATTTTGTTTTGTAGTGTTTAAATTGTTGGAAAAGTAATAAATATTATTTTTTAAAAAAATGAAAATGTTTTGGGGCCTAGATCCAGAGAACTGCCCACCTGGTTCTGCATGCCCATGAGAGATATGGACTTCTTCATGGAAAACTGCTTCAGAAACAGAGGAGAATTTGTGGTCTGCCATTTGAAGGTAGAAAAACGTAAAGGTCTGCTGGGAATGCTTCTAACCCTTCAGCACACCTAAAGAAGCTCTTCAGATTCTTGTCTGTTTTAGTTATTATTTATAAAGCGCCTGAAGATTAAAACAAAACACATTCCTGAAGGTTCCTCCCCGCAGGCTCGCAATCAAACAGACGTGACCAAAATGGGGAGAAAAAGAAGGTGAGGGGAAAGATGTCTGTGGATTTGTGGTTAAAGACTGGAGATGGTAGATCCATTATATTAAATGTTCATATTGATTTTTATTCATATTGATTCTATGGAATTCAAACCGTAATACAATAAAACACAATGTATAAGAAATGAAAGGAGCAATAAAAACACAATTAAAATCCTACAGTATCCAGAACGGTGCACTATAATTGCTACAACTGGTATAAAAGAATATTAAGTGGTCCACCAAGACTCTCAGCCATTTTCAAATGGTTGGAGGGGGAGTAGCTGGTGTAGGTGAAAGCTGGCTGCTTATAGCCTTATCCTCTGAGGTTAATTTTCTGCTGAACTTCCCACATGGCCTGGAGGAAAACAGATGATTCTATACAGACCCACAAGTCCTGACAATTAATGGTTAAGAGTGTGACCCATGAGCCAGCAGGTCCGTAGCTCAGATTTTAGAAACACCCCCCCCCTCTATAGCCTTCTACCTAAAATCTTTCAGCCTTGGCCCCTAACTCAACAACATGAGCGTAATACTACTGTTCAGTTTCATGCGGCCATTTCAAGAATTAACAAAATGCTTTGAACCCTGGATGAGCACAAAATATATACCAATTACTGATGATGACAATGATCATCATGTTGTTGTTTAGTCATGTCCGACTCTTCGTGACCCCATGGACCAGAGCACGCCAGGCACTCCTGCATTCCACTGCCTCCCGCAGTTTGGTCAAACTCATGCGGGCAGCTTCGAGAACACTGTCCAACCATCTCGTCCTCTGTCGTCCCCTTCTCCTTGTGCCCTCCATCTTTCCCAACATCAGAGTCTTTTCCAGGGAGTCTTCTCTTCTCATGAGGTGGCCAAAGTATTGGAGTCTCAGCTTCACGATCTGTCCTTCCAGTGAGCACTCAGGGCTGATTTCCTTAAGAATGGAGAGGTTTGATCTTCTTGCAGACCATGGGACTCTTAAGAGTCTCCTCCAGCACCATAATTCAAAAGCATCAATTCTTTGGCGATCAGCCTTCTTTATGGTCCAGCTCCCACTTCCATACATCACTACTGGGAAAACCATAGCTTTAACTATACGGACCTTTGTTGGCAAGGTGATGTCTCTGCTTTTTAAGATGCTGTCTAGGTTTCTCATTGCTTTTCTCCCAAGAAGCAGGCGTCTTTTAATTTCATGGCTGCTGTCACCATCTGCAGTGATCATGGAGCCCAAGAAAGTAAAATCTCTCACTGCCTCCATTTCTTCCCCTTCTATTTGCCAGGAGGTAATGGGACCAGTGGCCATGATCTTCGTTTTTTTAATGTTGAGCTTCAGATCATATTTTGCGCTCTCCTCTTTCACCCTCATTAAAAGGTTCTTTAATTCCTCCTCACTTTCTGCCATCAATGTTGTGTCATCTGCATATCTAAGGTTGTTGATATTTCTTCTGGCAATCTTAATTCTGGCTAGGGATTCATCCAGACCAGCCTTTCGCATGATGAATTCTGCATATAAGTTAAATAATCAGGGAGACAATATACAGCCTTGTTGTACTCCTTTCCCAATTTTGAACCAATCAGTTGTTCCATATCCAGTTCTAATGAGTGATCATAATAGTATATAAATTCAGTTTCTCCTACTACATTATTCTGAACAGTCTTCATACACAGGAAGCAATTGGGAGGGCATTCTTTTCTCTCTTTTTAATACCATGGCATACCACTCAACCACACTGATTTAAGCAGGACATCCCTGAGTTCCAGACACCATCCTGACTTCTGATTGGATCCCGGAATGTCCCGTTTTTGGGTTCGGTGCTCTGGCATGAATCAGCTAGCTCATGCCAGAGCACTGGACCAAAAGACTCCTTTTTTTGCTCTTGCACAAAACATCTGGACCAAAAAAACACCATCCCAATTTTGATCAGTGGGATGTTGGAGGATTTTTCATGGCTCACAAACTTTCCTCTTTCTGCAAACCATTTTCAAAGAGAGAGCGTAGTTGCCATCTTTGTCTGGACAGAGAATGGCATAGACAATGTCTACTTCCATATCTTTATTTTTTGGACCACTGCATCATGGTCTGGCAACAGTCAGGCTACAGCATCTAATCTTGCCTTGCCCAGAGTAAAGCATATCATCATCATCATTATTATTATTATTGCAAAATAAAATGTTCATCTTGAGTTTACCAAGTTTTTCAAAACAGATACAGTGGTACCTCCGGAACGGATCCTGTTCACATCCTGAAGCGAATGCAACCCGCTCTGTGCGTCTGCGCAGGTCGCGATTCGCCGCTTCTGCGCATGTGTGTGACGTCATTTTGAGCATCTGTGCATGCAAGAGCAGTGAAACCTGGAAGTAACACACTCCGTTACTTCCGGGTCGCCGTGGAGCACAACCTGAAAATATTCATCCCAAGGCTACTTCAACCCGAGGTATGGCTGTATTGCTGTTTCACAACAGACGGTTGCTAACAAAAATGGCATCCTCATTCACATTTCAGTCTCTGGTTAGGAACTTGTTATGCACCTCTTAGCGATTTGATTGGATTTCCCCAGGAAATTGAAGCAACCCTCCCCAGCAATGCATAAACAGGGTTAACAGTCGCCACACAGCAGTCGAGTGGAAGTCCCCAACTGCTTCATGTTTATTGCAAAGCCTTCCTCCAGTAGGCATATATGTTCCACTGTGCTAATCTTCTCAGAATGCTGCATTTATCACCTACCAGACAAATGCTAAATGCTGCATTACAAGGCAATTATCACCTCACTTTCCCTCCTTAGCTCAGCAAGCAAGAACAGAGCTGAAGGAGTAAGGAGAAATTCCAAGCTCCTGCTGTTGCTGCAGCTGCTCCCAGAAGAGTCTGAAATCATGTGCCCTAATATCTTTAAAAAAACAACAACCAACCACCACAAAGCACTGCTGTTCTTCTCAGTGAAGACAGAACAGTGAAAGGCTTTGACACGGCCCTGGACATCATGCATGAGGCGAGAAAGAGTTCTGATGCAGCCCAAAGTAAGCGCACAAGATTTGGCAATATCCAAGATTTGACCACAGGCCTCTTGCAGCAATTCTGCTCACAATTAAGTGATGGAATTCCAGCTCCTTCTGCTTCTCTGTTCACCATGGTGAATGTTCTGTCAGCACAAGGAGCATTTGAATGTTCTCCTGATCTTCTTCCCCAGCACTACCTCGTTACAGGGTTTTCCCCAACCCTCTGGAACAGATTTGGGGACAACACAGGGTGCGGGGAGAAGGCGAATCCCGTTGCTCTAGTGCTGATCCCTTTCACAAGTGCAAGAATTTAGTTGAATATGACCCATACATTCTCAAACGTCTTGCTTTGCCGCCAACAGAATGTACAGCCCCAGAATTCTAGTCAGCAACATGTAGCTCTGAAATTTATCCTATTTGCTACATTTCTATACTGCCAAGTCCTCAGGATGGTTTTGTCATCCTAAAGCATCTGAGTCACCCTGAGCTCTTTGTAACATTTTATTCCTCCCCCTTCCTCCAAGGATCTCAGTGTGATAAGCTTGCTTCCTTCTCCCCAATTCATTCTTCCAACAAGCCTTTGAGGTAGGCAAGGACAGGAGTCACCAGTTAGTTTTGTGGCTAAGTGGAGGTTTGAACCTGGAGCTCTCCAGTCTAAGACCAAAACTCTCACCGCAACACTGTCTCTCACACAAGCTTGTAGAACGTGGCAGTATGTACATGTACAAACATATACACGAACGTTTCTCGGCATAATTGACAGCTGCTATCTTGGTTTTTTGTGTGACTGGGTTTATTAATAATGTTGCATATATGCTAAATATATGTTTAAAATTATGCAACGAAGTTTCTAGAATTTTATCCTATTTAGATTAACAGATGTAAATCAATATTCAAATGCAAAAGACTACTTTATTCAATTTTATTACAGTTGCCTCTTGTGTAGCAAGGCAAACTAGCCTTGTATTCTTAAAATTTGCATCAGGGGGGAAAACTGATGGAGCCAAAGTTTATTTATTAGAATATAAGTGTGCAGGTAGGAAGTGTCTTGTTTTGATTTCGTGTAAGCTGCTCTAGGAGCCTTTTTGGCTGAAGAGCGGGATACAAATTGATTAACTAACTAACTAACTAACTAACTAACTAACTAACTAACTACCGTGATTTTTGCTCTATAAGACTCACTTTTTCCCTCCTAAAAAGTATGGGGAAATGTATGTGCGTCTTATGGAGCGAATGCAGGCTGCGCAGCTATCCCAGAATCCAGAACAGCAAGAGGGATCGCTGCTTTTGCTGCACAGCGATCCCTCTTCTTGTTCTGGCTTCTGAGATTCAGAATATTTTTTTTCTTGTTTTCCTCCTCCAAACACTAGGTGCGTCTTGTGGTCCGGCGCGTCTTATAGAGCGAAAAATACAGTAACTAATTTTGATCTCCCTAAAGTCAGGCTGATTTTGGTCATAAATGAGATGGTTGAGCTCAGCTATTCAGAAAGCATATAGGTCAGACATTACATGCAAAGCCAGAGTTGGCACTGATGTCATTTTTCAATAAAAAAAATAGGGACTTAGAAAAACTGTTAGCATTCCTGACAAGTGTTAGCCAGGAACTGGAAATCTGCAAAATATATTTATATAACATACAGTTCAGGAATGGTATAAAGGAGTATGGCCAATTGCTTTGGTAGAGAAATTAACCAAACAGATCGGGGCTTCCAGGAACCCCAACTGTATAGATGACTTTTTAAGGCGCAATGGTATTGTTTCATTACTCATGTCGATCAAAGTCAGGGCAACTCACCCCACCTTTATGGAACATTACGGGAGAAGTTGTTCAGTTAATCATAGTCAGGATCTCTTCTTGTATACATATTAAGAAAGCTTCAAAAAGAAAAATGATGTCTAAGGAGGGGGAGGGGAAATATAGGTTCCAAATGGAGCTGTCTGACTAAGAGCAATGTATAAGCCTTTGATAATTTACAATCAATACCACAAATTAAAATGTAGATAGGATGCCAGAAACATTTTTGCCTGGAATTGTGATATAGAAAAGACATCAGCTCTTCTTCTCCAGCTCAGCCTGAGAGCATCAAAGCAAGGGGTGAGCGGGATCCCTTTTCTCCTTGGTCCCAGATGTCCTCATGGAAACTAGCACTAGGCTAAAGAGCAAAGGCCTAACAGTGTAGAAGAAGAAGAGGAGGAGTTTGGATTTGATATCCCGCTTTATCACTACCCTAAAGAGTCTCAAAGCGGCTAACATCCTCCTTTCCCTTCCTCCCCCACAACAATCAATCTGTGAGGTGAGTGGGGCTGAGAGACTTCAGAGAAGGGTGACTGGCCCAAGGTCACCCAGCAGCTGCATGTGGAGGAGCGGGGACGCGAACCCGGTTGAACAGATTACGAGTTCACTGCTCTTAACCACTATACCACACTGGCTCTTGAGAGCATGGAAGTCTGAAGGTGCTCTCCATGTGTGGTTGAAGACTCCTTCCTCCACATTTCTCTTGGGCATTGTCGGCCAGAGGGTGTTAAAGAAGGATAAAACCTTTTTTATGTATGCAACAACAGCAGCAAGAATACTTATCGCAAAGTATTGGAAGACACAAGATTTGCCCACCTTGGAAGAATGGCAGATGCAACTGATAGACTATATGGAACTGGCAGAAATGACTGGCAGAATCCGAGACATGGGAGAAGAACAAACAGAAGAAGATTGGAAGAAATTTAAAGATTATCTGCAAAAACATTGTAAACTATTTGAATGTTAAAGTGATGCAGGATACAGTGATAGTGCGGCATTAATGACAAAGTTGAAAGATGTTTTACAAGTAACAAGTAAAGAAATACAGCAAAATTAATCAATGATGGGGGATTAGAAGATAAGTGGATAATAGCGGTAATGGTTAATTTAAAAGAAATTAAGCAATATTAAAATCAGTCAAATAGAGGAAGAATTTGCTGAAACTAAATTGGAAATTGGAATACAGAAAAGGGAGGTGTGAGGAAGTTGGGAAAGTAAGTTACATGAAACTAAGAGTTGAACCTATATACTTTTGTTTGATTTTTATGTTTTATATTGTTTATTGTTTGTTATTGTTGTCTTGTTTTGTTTGTTATGATAAAATTTGTTGAAACCTTAATAAAAATCTTTTTTTAAAAAAAAAGAAAGAAGAAGACTCCTTCCTCCACAGTCTTCCTCCACGGCCAGCATCCCACAGGTCATTCATTCTGCAGATCCCTCAGACACCCCACTAGCTTGGGGGCCAAGGTAGAAAATCATTTTGACTTCCTAAGCTTTTTTGGCAAAGCTGGAAGGCCTCTGCTTTCAAAGACAGCGGTTATGCTGCTCTGGAAATGCATGAATCAACCCAAAGGTATATCATTTGTGGGTGCCTTTTAAGATCTTCCAGCTGAATGTGGAAGATAATGAATTCAAAGTCTGAATGAGCCATTCGGAATTTCATGTTTTCAAAGTTAATACACTACCTGTATACAGCAATTTGGTGATATTTTAGACAATTTCAGGACTGTTACTGTCAAAAGCAATCTGTTTACTTTGCATATTTCCCCTTTTTGTGTGTGTAAGCTAGTATAGATTCTATCTTTTTGCAATTGGAATGGAAATTTACCAATTCATTTTATCATGCGGTCTGTGGGCGACAGAAGGACAGTGTTCAAAATTTGGGAGAATTTAGAGTGGAGGTAAGATCATATACATGGGGTTTCATTATTGCATCGATGCTAACTAATAATCAGGGATTCCACAATAGGACTGAATGAAGGACAAGAAAGATCTGGCAAGAGTCACTGGCCGCAAGAAGAAGCAGGATCAGAACAGCATTCCTTTGGAAGTAAATGAGATAAGTAATAAATAACGTGGAAATGCAGAACTGCTGCAGCTTAAATATAAAAGATCAGAAAAAAGAAAGACTTCCTTGTGTTGATGAGATGTGAGTGAGTTTGTCTCAAATTAGACCTAATATAAATGAGATGACCTGGCAAAAGCAAGCTCATGCCTCTCATTCCGTTTGCAAGTGTAAGTGGCTCGTTTCTAAATTATTATTTGGGAACGATCCATGTTCTTATATAGCTGCATTGTTTTATACTTTCTGCATGTCCCGTGATCATATTATAAAGCAGTTGCATTCTGTGTTGTAAATCACTGCTAGAAATTGTTTATGTTTTCCAAGGTATTTCTTATCAATACAAAATTTGAGCAATTTCCCCCCCTGAAAGTGTGGCCCAGAGGAAAAAAGTTAGAGAGTCACTGGCTTAAGCTAACTGACTGAAGCACCTGTATATCTGGGTCTGCATGTTATCAACCTCCCTATTAGCATCACATCTGCCTTCTGATGAAAGCATGGCACTGATAATGCCAAGGTTGCAGGTTTGATCCCCGTAAGCGAATGAATTACCTTTTCATGGGCTATCTCCTCGAGTGCAAAGGTCACTGGCCAGCCTTCCCCAAGCTTGTGTTCCTTGCCCTCCCTAATATTTGGATGTCTTTTTTTAATACAATAAGTCATAGAACATTAATGTAAATAAAAAAATAGAAAAGTACAATGACAGTAAGTAGAATACAGAGCCCTCTCTTTTAGCTAGTTTTTAATCCTTACCACCCACAGAAGATAGTAGCCCATCCCAGCGGGTGGTGCTGTGGTCTAAACCACTGAGCCTCCTGGGCTTGCCAATCGGAAGGTCAGCGGTTCAAATCCCCGTAACGGGGTGAGCTCCCGTTGTTCTGTCCCAGCTCCTGCCAACCTAGCAGTTCGAAAGCATGCCTGTGCAAGTAGATAAATAGGTACCACTGCTGCGGCGGGAAGGTAAATGGCATTTCCATGCACTCTGGTTTCCGTCACTGTGTTCCATTGCTCCAGAAGCAGTTTAGTCCTGCTGGCCACCTGACCTGGAAAGCTGTCTGTGAACAAACGCTGGTTCCCTCAGCCTGAAAGCGAGATGAGCACCACAACACCATAGTCGCCTTTGACTGGACTTAACCATCCAGGGGTCCTTTACCTTCACGTGGGATTTTTCCTTTTTCCTCCCAGCCTCTCACTCTGGGGCACCAACATTTCCCTGTCTCCCATCCAGGGTCCTCCAGCCACCATCTACCCCGCCACCATGAGTAAACAATCCCTGGTCCTTAATAAAGGTCCCAAGTGGAGGACGCCAAAGGAAAAAGAGAAGGAAAACCAGAAGAAGGAGACAACCAAGGGAGGAAGAGAAAGAGAAAAGGGAAAGAATTGGCTGGAACATTTGGGTTTTGTAGTCCAAAATATCAGGGAAGGGAGAGCACCAGTTTTGGGAAGGCTGGCCAAGGGCCATCACACATCTTGAGCTGTTTATTATCTGCGTCCTACTTAATACCAAGTCTAAACAGACACCAGCAGAAATCCTTCAGTGGTTCTATTGCCCTTCTGGTTTGCAAATTCCACTTGATAATGCTTATCCATGTGCCAGGAACTAACCATTTGTTCCATCACCACCCCATTGATATCTGCTGGTGCCCGTTTTTACAAGCAGCTTCCCTTACGCAGCGCCACGCCATTTATCTTCCAAATGTTAATTGCCGTTCCATAGTCCTGGCTTCTGTTATTCACAGCAGTGAGCATGTTCTGGAGAGCCCTACAAGACGAAACAGTGCATGCAAGATCATTAGCGCCTCTTACATGATTTGATCTATGCTGCCAACTAGGGCAGCCCTGCTTGGGGAATCGGCTCTCCTTAAACCGCATTGGCACCAGCCAGAAATGTCACTCTTATTTCAGACCATTACTAAACACACACACACACACACACACACAGGTCATGCATTTTGGTAATTATTAATTCTGAAAATCAATATAAGTTGCCTGGTTTCTTTTTGTTTGTTGGCTGTTGGTTTTTTTTACTGGTTTTTAAAGGAGTTAAATGTAGTGCTTAATAATCTTTCCTTACAACCCTTTAATATCTCCCCCTTTAAAGCGTAATTTAAAACATAAAGACAAAACAATCGGGGATCAGCATTTCTCGTACTCAGCCATGTAATATTCATTGAAAGGCATAATAGTGACATGGAGCATGTGCAGAGTGAGTTTTCCTCATCAGTAACTGTTTGCAACAATTTATACACTGCTTAATTAAAATAAAGTCATCTCTAAGTAGTGTGCAGGAGACCCAATACAAGACCAAAAAAATTGTTTTAAAATATACGTAAAATGAAAAATCAATTTAAAAGTGACTTTAGTAATAATAATAATATAGTCTTCAGTAAGTGCTGGGAGTTCAGTAGAAGAAAGACTGTCTGACCTCAGCTGGGAAGGAGTTCCCAAAAATTTGGCCCACAGTAATGAATGCACAGCTGCTGTGTAGCTGCATCATGGGGGACAACTAACAGTGACTCAGATGAAGACTGTGATTGAACAGGGATATAAGGGATCAGGTGTGTTAAAGTTATACGTTTAATGTGCATAAAATGCAATGTTTCTATGCATTGAAGTTAAAACTTACGTAAAGGTTCACATTTGCAAAGCAGGGAAGTTTGCAACAAGTGAGAGGTTCCACTCTAGGTGAAAGCGGAAGGCTGGTGGTTCCCCATTTCAGAGGATTTTGGCTACCTGATGACTCATCCTTGGAAACAGGAGACAGGAAGTTGAAATCAGAGGAACCCAGCATCTCTGTGTTGTGAAAAGCCATCAGAGAAATCACCAGCTCAGTGTTTTGGAAGAAGGAGCTTCCAGCATAACGGAAAGAGAAGTTATTGGACTATTTTAAAAGGCCTTAAAGGACTGAACTGCATTGCCTGCTACTTGAGTGCAATGTGTTATTTTGTAACTTTCCTTTATAACTAGCTTTAATACTGTTCTGCAGTAAAGCTTTGAAACTCATTCTTGGGGTGGAAAGCTCTTTTATTTCTATGCATGGTCCAGATCAGAGATTCCACTGAACAGAGTTGGTGATCCCTGAGGTATATTGGACCAAAGTTGTTAAGCGACTTTTAAATCAATACAGGAGCCTTGAAGTTGGCCCAGTACTGTTTGAGCAGCCAGTACATGTTTTTGAGTACCAGAGTTATGTGATGGTGATAGTTTGCCCCCTCAACCATTTAGCTGCAGACTTTTCCCTCCAGACCAGACCCAAAGGTCACTCACATATTAGAGACCAAGCAGGAGAGGTCAGAAGCAGTTTATAAAAATCTCGGAGCAGTTTATAAAAATCAGTTCTAAGACCATCCCTACCTTTAAGACATGACACACAAGGAAAAATAAAGGGGAGGGAGGAGGGAAAACCAAGCTCAAACACAAGTTCTTAAACCTGTGTGAGTGTCTGGAGACGGTTGGAGGATAGATGGCGGCTAACAGATTGAGATTGAATCCTGACGAGACAGAAGTACTGTTCTTGGGGGACAGGAGGCGGGTGGGTGTGAAGGACTCCCTGGTCCTGAATGGGGTAACTGTGCCCCTGAAGGAGCAGGTGTGCAGCCTGGGGGTCATTTTGGACTCGCAGCTGTCCATGGAGGTACAGGTCAATTCTGTGTCCAGGGCAGCTGTTTACCAGCTCCATCTGGTACGCAGGCTGAGACCCCACCTGCCCGCGGATTGTCTTGCCAGAGTGGTGCATGCTCTGGTTATCTCTTGCTTGGACTACTGCAATGCACTCTATGTGGGGCTACCTTTGAAGGTGTCTCGGAAACTACAACTAATCCAGAATGCAGTAGCTGGACTGGTGACTGGGAGTGGCCGCCAAGACCATATAACTCCAGTCTTGAAAGACCTACACTGGTTCCCAGTACGTTTCCAAGCACAATTCAAAGCATTGGTGCTGACCTTTAAAGCCCTAAACGGCTCGGTCCAGTATACCTGAAGGAGCATCTCCACCCCCATTGTTCTGCCCGGACACTGAGGTCCAGAGCCAAGGGCCTTCTGGCGGTTCCCTCACTACGAGAAGCCAAGTTACAGGGAAGCAGGCAGAGGGCCTTCTAAGTAGTGGCACCCACCCTGTGGACGCCCTCCCAACAGATGTCAAAGAGAAAAATAACTACCAACCTTTTAGAAGACATCTGAAGGCAGCCCTGTTTAGGGAAGCTTTTAATGTTAATAGGTTATTGTATTTTAGTGTTTTGTTGGAAGCCGCCCAGAGTGGCTGGGGAAACCCAGCCTGATGGGCGGGGTATAAATAAATTAGTAGTAGTAGTAGTAGTAGTAGTAGTATTAACTTGCAGTTGTTAATACAGTTACAGCCGCAGTCCGTGGCAGTTCTGGCTGCCTTGCTCCTCAAGCTCTACCTCTCTCTCTCTTCAGATCAGAGCCAGGAGTCCAGCTGCTGAAAACATTCAGGCCAGGAGGACAAGGCAGCTCCTGCCACACAGCTCTTCCGCCAGACAGCTGACTCAGAAGCAAACCCTGCGAGGTTCAACAGGGTCTACTCCCAAGCAAGCAAGGTTAGGATTGCAGTCTGGAGCACTGGTTAAGTCAGAAAATACTTGGTGTTAATAAAAATTTTGCACAATAAGTCTTGTTTCGTATGTTCTGGCAGAGGGAGTGCTGGAAGCCTGTCTACTGAAAGTAAGTATCAAGGAGTCCACCGGCTGCCACCCTACACAATCCCCTTTTATAGAACCAGGTAGGCTGGGGTTTCTGCGAAAGAGGAGAACGGACAGGGCTCTGTATACACCTTATTCAGTTATCCCAGGTGGCTTTCTAAACCCCCATTATAACCTTCCTCTTTGTTCCATCAAAGTAATTTAAAAATGAACAAGTAGATAAATAGGTACTGCTGTGGTAAATGGTGTTTCTGTGCGCTCTTGCTTCTGTTATGGTGTTCCATTGCACCAGAAGGTGTTTAGTCATGTTGGTCACATGACCAGGAAAGCTGTCTGTGGACAAACGCCGGCTCCCTCAGCCTGAAAGCAAGATGAGCGCCACACCCCTGAGTTGCCTTTGACTGGACTTAACTGTCCAGGGGACCTTTACCTGTTTTACCTTACCTTCACTTAACTGGATATATTTAAGCTTACTGTTATCTTTGCACTTGCTGAGGTGCCATTTCCAGGAAACACTGATGATGTTTCCAAGCTAAAATTTCAATACTCTCATATACCCTCCAATATTTCTTCAGTGAAAATAGGGACATCCTGGTTGTTGTTGTTGTCTTCTTCTTCTTCTTCTTCTTCTTCTTCTTCTTCTTCTTCTTCTTCTTCTTCCCCACCCATCTGCGAGAAGTGATGTTGCAGGGAACCAGGCAGAGGGCCTTCTCAGTAGTGGCGCCTGCCCTGTGGAAGACTCTCTCTTCAGATGTCCAGGAGATACAGAACTATGCAACTTTTTAGAAGACATCTGAAGGCAGCCCTGTAACAGGAAGATTTTTATGTTTGATGTTTTATAATGTTTTACACATTCTGTAAGCCACCCAGAGTGGCTGGGGAAACCCAGCCAGATGGGCAGGGTGTAAATAATAAAATTATTTATCATCATCATCATTATTAATGAACAATGCTGCAGATTAGCACCACTAACAGGAATTAGGTGAACTTAAATGATTTCATAGGTGTCAATTGAAATTTATGCTTATACTTTGCTAAAACTCTAGAAAGAGGACGGGAGGGGTAACCATTTTCACATGCAAAATAGTCCCATTTTATAAGGTTTTCATGCTGTTTAAATAAATCTTCCTCACAAGAGTATAAAAAACAATAGGTTTTGCCACCTGTGAAGAGAAACATGCTTTTGACAAGCATTTCACAGGCTTCCACAGACCTAAGCAATGTGCAATAATAGCAGCTATATATTGAATTGGGATTTTGTTTTAGAATTTTGGTTATGTTTAATGACTCAGAATACCAGGTTTCATCCATTTTTGCAATGCCTAACTGAGTTCTGCAACTACATTTGTGACCATTAATGCTAGTGTAAATTTGGCATTGTGTAGTAGATACTGTATGACTGCTTAGTAGATATGTGGCTGGCAGCTGTTGGAAGTGCAGCAGCAGAGATCATTCAGCATGTGACTTAAGAGCTACTGTATTTTTCGCCCTATAGGACGCACTTTTTCCCCTCCAAAAATGAAGGGGAAATGTGTGTGCGTCCTATGGGGCGAATGCAGGCTTTCGCTGAAGCCTGGAGAGGGAGAGGGGTCGGTGTGCATCGACCCCTCTCGCTCTCCAGGCTTCAGGAGAGCCCCAGCGCCAGCCCCACAAGGTCGGGGGACAGCGGGGAGGCGGAACGCGGCCATCCCGCTGTCTCCCAATGTGGTTTGGAGACTGACGGCGGGGAGACGCGTGCTTCTCCCCGCCGCCAGTCCCACAAGCTCTGGGGACAGCGGGGAGGCGCAGTGGGTCTTCCCGCTGTTCCCGGACTTGGTCTGAAGGCTGGCAGCAGGGAGAAGAGCGCTTCTCCCTGCAGCCAGCCCCACAAGCGCCTGGGGGGAATAATTTGTTTCCTTTATTTCCCCCCCAAAAAAACTTGGTGCATCCTATGGGCCAGTGCGTCCTATGGGGCGAAAATATGGTAATTCTTTTATCAGTACGTCAGCTAGCTGACAATCTAGGTGGGGTTGTTGCTTAGCAACCAGGCAGAGATGCGTGATCTTTATTGAGGTGGCTGTGTTCTGATTGGCTGAATAGTTCTGAGGAATCCAACCACCCCTGGCATTTGGTCAAAAGTCTTCCTGCTACATATAAGGCCCGAACTAAGAAAGAAAGAAAACCTCTCTGTTCCTTTCTCCTCAAATTATTGTTCAGTTTTCCTAAGTAAAATGTTATCAAGGCTCTTCTCTCTGAATTCTGCATTATTGGAGTGACTTTGAAGTGTCAGAGATGAAAGTAGACAGGACTAGAACCCACTTGGAGAAAGGAAATCATGGAGAAAGGATTGAGAAATTCTACAAACACACACTCACAATAGACCTTCTGTTGCTGAATGACTTCATTTTTCTTAAACACATCCCTCAAGGTACACATGACAGCAGAACAGGTGCTTTGGCTCTTAGGGTAAACTACATGTTACATGAGAATGCATGTAGCAGGACAACATTGGCACTTTTCTCCAAATCACCTCTTTCCAAAGCTGCTTTGTCTTTTAAGCAACAACAACACTCAGAATCTGTTAAGAGCAATATAGGTGTAAAATGTGCAATGTCCCTACACACTTTGGCCAGTATTACTAACTGCAGGACAGGACTGCAGGCTTGGATAATTCCAAGTATTTTTTCAGTTCAGCCTATTTTTATAAGTCAGTCATCTAAAGTAAATGTGGGCAGCCTTTTCTTTTAATCTAATGAAAGTAAAATGAAAGCCAATTGGGGACATATTTTCATATATTTCAGACCGGAGATAGCTCACAATTCAAGCTAACAAAAACTGAGTCCCTGGGCAGCTAGAGAAGTGTTTGAACCTGTGTGCTTTTTATATGTTTGGCATCTACAGACACACACAAAAATATGTATCAGACTTTTCTCACTCCCCAAAGGCAATTTGCTGACCTCCTGGCTGAAGACGAAGTCCTAACTTTGGTTCACGGGCGAGTAATCGCAGTGGGTCCATGGCGAAACCTCTCCTCCTACCGCAAATCTATCATTGGCAGGCATTGTAAATCAAAGCCTCAAAGAGCATCATTTAGCCTGGAGCTAAAATTGCTTGTTTATCAGATGGTGTCTAGTTTAGCATGGAGCAGTTCCTTGTAAATCTCAGGGACCTTTTACAGCATCTACTTAAGCAGGCGATTGGCTCCTGGGAGGTTTCCTAAGAGCTTTAATGACTGCAGGCTGCTAAAGAGATCCAGGCCTTGGTTTAGTTAGAGTGGTCGCTCGTATTGTTTGGCTCCGTTCTGTAAACTTGCAAAGATAAGGTGTCTGCTTTATCTAAAGAAAGAGCAAGCATTAGTTCCTTAGGAAATCTTTATATCCTAAGTGTTAATGTTCGTTGGGCTTTTGGTATTTTGACCTTTGCCTGCTCGGGTTTTTTGATTTATTGTGGGAGTGGCTCTATTTTCTCCTATGCTCTCCAGTTCCTTTTTAAAGAGAGGCAATTAAATGCCTTTCGCAGAGCCACTAAGGCTCTGCTATTTTGTGAATCATAATGCTTGTTCGACTGGCTCTGGAACACGCTGTGTGAAGTCTATCAACACCCTTTCTCCCACATCGTCGCCAACCCCTCACCGTTTTTTACTTCCTTCAGGGTAATCTGCAACCACCACACGGGTGACCCATGATATCAGAACATTTCAGGACTGACTTTTACAGCCCAACTCCCATCAAGGGGCCCTGTAGCCCCCAAGTTCATTATCGCTCAGGGAAGAATGAGTGGAGGCTGGAACCAATTGAAAAATGCAAGGTTAATCCTTATTTTCTGTTGCAACACAGTTCTTTGGCCCCATGGCAAGGAGGTGAAGACCCAGAACAAAAGTGTGTAACCACTTTTAAAGGCTACAGAAATTGCCCAGCCCCTTAGCCAAAGACCACCCAAATGCATCGTACAAGCGTCACAGGAAGAGGCGGTCGACAACATAAATTTGAGGGTGTGACGTGTCTCCTGTCAAGATACCTGATAATGTTTGCTGATTGCCTGTTCCTAGAGAGTCTGGGCCATTCTTTTGAAATCGTAAATATAATTCTTGATCTTGAATCCATTGTTACAGACCTACCTCATACATGTGAATCAGCGGCATAGCTAGGCACTTGGGTGCCTGGGGTGGTGCCTGTGGGGCATGGCGGGGCAGGGCAAGACCCGCCAGAATCCCAGTGCCTGAGCCACATTCTGCACCCTACAGGCCCGTGTTGTTTTTTGAACAGCGCTCTGCAGGGAGTTCACCCACCGCTGCCTCCTTGCCCCATGCTGCCTTTTCGGGAAACGTGGAGCCTGCAGGCACCCAAGCCACTGTGTCACTCGAAGGAGAGACATGTGGCTTGGTGATCTTCCCAGATGTGCTGAGAAGGGCTGCACTGAGGAGGAATGGTGGGAGCCACCCCCTCTCCCTGTTCCTGCTCCTGAATCTTCCCAGGAGCAGGAGGAGAGTATAGATTTGGAACAGTGGTTTGCAGAGGGGCACAGTTCAGAAGGCAGAAGCTGGGAAATACTGGATGGGGAACAACTAGCAGAAGAAACATTAAGAGAGAAAGAGTTAACAGATTCACAGTCTCTGGACAGCATTTACCCCCCTTCCCCAAAAACACAGAGAGCTCAGAAAGTGTTAGTGCAGAGGATACAAGCTCAGATTACAAGACGTAGGAATGACATGGATTAATAGGGATGGAGGGAGGAGTGACTTTAATTGGGATCACCGCCATTCTGGTTAGATGCTTTCTTTTGTCCTTCACTGTGTTTATTAAAGAAACTAACTGGTAAGAATTCATTTTGTTTAATCTGCTCATTTACGGCCACGGGGAAGGAAGCTGATTCCCCAAAGTGCTGCCCCCCCATGGTGGGGTGCCCAGTGCACCCCAAGGCCCCTAGCTATGCCTCTGATGTGAAAATTTATCTGTTTACAGAATTTGAATGATTTGTAAGTGAAAAGGCTATTGGGAAAGTTTTCCCCCAAGATACTTCCTTCTACTGCAGTGAATATATCTGGGGTCATTAAGAGAGTCAATATGGCTTGGCGGGTGCTGTGTGAACTCGTATAACGTGTATATTTTGGGAGGGGGAATTGAAGGGTAAAGGATTTATTTTCTGCTGGGAGGAGGGGTGTCCATTATGTGTGCACCATCAAATTTGTGTAACACCCAGAGCACAGAGTGACTCCACACAATGGAATCCCAGGCCCACCTCCCACTATGGCTGTGGGCACACCATACATTCATAGCCCCAAAAAATTCTGGGAACTCTAGTTTGTTAAGGGTCCTGGGAAATCTGGCTCTGTGAAGAGTAAACTACAGTTCCCATGATTCTTTGGGGGAGGTGCTTTAAATGTAAGGCCTGTACAAAGCCTGTGTCATCACTACATTGTTGGGCAAAAGAAAATATTTTCTGGATGCTGGTTGTAGTCTTCAGGCAGTGAAGGAAACTTCTGATAGTTATTTTTTTAATCATAAAATGCCTAAGCACTGAGTTTTCCAAAAAGATCAGTAGTTTAATCTACAGTTCTAATCCCTCTTTCCTGGGAGTAATCCCCAATGAATTCAGTAGGTCTTACTGCTGAGTAGACATGCTTAGTCTTGGGCTGTGACTTTTTTCTTTTCTTTTGCCAAAGATGCTTGTGGCCACTAAATTCTTCCTAATGCATGGGGAAGCCACTTATAAGACAGCTAATTACAAGAGGCTTCTCATAAGTGCTTTTATGATTTCAACTAATTAGGGTTCACCTCAGCGTATGCTGGGTTGCAATGCCTTTTAGAAAATGTGCAGGAATAGCAGGAGCTATTTCCATGGATGCTTTTTGGGCAAAAGCAGCTCCCCTTTGTTTGTTTATTTAACAAATTTTATATACCGCTTGATGGCAAGATAACCTAACACAGTGGTACCTCAGGTTACAGACGCTTCAGGTTACAGACTCCGCTAACTCATCTGTAGAATGGGAATAACCAAAGGACTCCTGAGAAGGTCTTCTCCTTTCTCATGAGCCCTTCTCAAGGGGGAAAGAGAGACAATGTGTCTAAATAATAGCCAAAATGATTTAAGAGTGCCTCTGATATGTCAGGCAGCAGGCAAGAGCTTGATCAAAGAGCTTAGTGGAAGAAAACGCAAGGAATTAAAAAAGCACTCCCGTTCTGAGAATGTCTTCTCCATAAAAGGGTAGCGCCCAGAAAATGAATGTGCCAATAAGCACAGTAACAAGATTAAGCTTCGCTCCGGTGTCCCTTTAGATAGGTCCAAGGAGTTTCAATCTAAATTATTTTCCGGTTTCAGGCAATGTCAGTCTCATTAAGCAACATTAGTGCCACCAGGTGCAAAGACAAAAAGAGTCAGCAGTAAGGTATGGCGGAGCGATGTTTTGGGGGTTTTGTTTGTTTGTGTCATGTGTGTGTGTGTGTGTGTTTAAATTTAGCCTGAAAATATGTGTCAGGTCATTCTCACCATCTGCTGCACATTTGTCAATTGACACAGGCAGGGTGGACACCTGGGGACGCCATTGTTTAACTGACATTTAGAAAGGAAACACCAGCTCCAATGGGGAATACCCACACCCCTCCCACCCACCCCCCAAAAAGGGGGGGAGGGAACTACCCTGGTGACGAGGTGGGATTGTCCTATCGGATGCTATTTTTAAAGCCTCCCCGGTTTTCCTTTGCTTTATAGAATTTCTAATATCCAACACATTGTAACATAATCAATAGGAGAGCTCTCTTGATGCTTGAGAAGCTACTTTTGTGAAAATTGGCACTCCACACAAGCCATTTGCACAGGGCATGACATGGTCTCTAATACTGCATTGATCATGTAAACTAACATATCTCTCAGAAATCTGTTATTACAATTAGCTTCCCACGCATGAAGCAACCAAGGAACAGAGTAACATTCAAAAGGAATTATTTTGCCCTCTCCGGGTAGTTAGAACGGGTAACAAATTCATCTCTCTAGAACAGTGTTTTTCAACCTTTTTTTGGGCAAAGGCACACTTGTTTCATGAAAAAAATCACGAGGCACACCACCATTAGAAAATGTTAAATATTGCCTATTGTGCCTATATTGACTATATATAAAGTAATTCTCTTGAATAGGAATCAAATAAACACAAAGAAAGTACTTTATAATTACTTTATTATGAAATAGTAAGTAAACAAAAATATGAAAAATTATAAAATACTTTATTTTTAAATCTTTTGAATTTTTCAATTTTTCCCACGGCACACCAGGCAACATCTCGCGACACACTAGTGTGCCGCGGAACAGTGGTTGAAAAACACTGCTCTAGAAGATCTCGTTGATGGAATATTTGTCCCACTGAGTTCCAAAAAACTGTTTTGAATGCATTATGAGCATGCAACAACAGATGGCACTGGAGAGCAAAAAAAACCCTTTGCTATTTTCCATAGCGGTTTTGCCCTCCATTTTGTTATAACAATTTAATTTATGACTTAGTTATAGAGCTTTTTTCCTGTGTGTAGATCCACCCCCAAGTGTGCCTCTTTTCCAGGGACAACTCCCGGGTTTGCAGAAGCCATCCCGGTTTCTGATTTGATACCTGGAATGTCCCGCTTTTCCTTAAGACATCCCTATTTTCATCAGAGAAATATTGGAGGGTATGGAGTTGTGTGACCCCCGAGCCAGGGAGAAGAAGTAACTATACAACTTTTAGAAGACACCTGAGGGCAGCCCTGTGTAGGGATGTTTTTTAATGTTTTATGTGTTACTATGTTTTTATATAAGTTGGAAGCTACCCAGAGTGGCTGGGCAACCCCGTCAGATGGGTGGGATGTAATTAATAAAATTATTATTGTTGTTGTTTTTGTTATTATTGTTATTATTGTTATTATTATTCTTGAATAGGATGTCCCTGTTTTCATTGGAGAAAGGTTAGTGAATATGTTGCAGCCTGTATATGCTAAATAATAGGTAAACTAACAGGAAAGGAAGAGAGGAGCAATGGCAGGAAAAATGGCAGCTGTATATCTCAAAGGAGCTATCAGTATTTTCCATTTTCCAATAGCCTCTTTATGTTACAAAACCAGAAATGTCCGCCTATTCTGAATGGAAGCAAAGCTCAGGAGAGGAATCACTTCAGCCACAATTTCCAGCATGGAATATCTCCATTGACACCATATCAGATGCAAGCATGATTGTAAAATTTAAGATGGCTGTAATTGTGCCACGATGATAATGGTCAATAGCCTTCAAGGGACATAGATAAGACCTTTAAAGCTGTCAGCAACTGGTATGGGAAAGTACCACCTAGAAGAGCAACAGGCCTGAGCTAAATCCTAAGTGATGGGCAGAAGGGAATATTCTGGCAATTAGCCAGCGCATTACGCGCAACCACATCTAGGACTTGTGCCCTGCAGTCGTCCAAAAATGAAGTGCTCAAGCGTAATTGCAGATTAATTAACAGTGTATACAAAGCGATAGAATCTCTACCATCGCAAGAAGCAGTGCCCTCACTTCCTGAAGGGAAAAGAGTCAGCTGTGATACATGTTGTTTCCCGCCCCCTTCTTTGGCAACACCCCACATCATGTCTCAACTTCCCATGGATGCTCCTGTCAAGCCAGCCTCTTATTGCCACCTCCACAACCTTGGCTCATAACATGCTTCTCTTAGCAGAGGTTTATAAGCTTCTTTCAGGCCGGGGGTTTATCCTATTTCCTTCAATGTAGCTCTAGATAACAGAAAAGTTTGCAGAGCTGTTAAGTCTCCCCAGCTTTCTCGGGATTGTATCCAGGGCTTTTCGGATCATGGTGGACATGATCTCGAAAGGCACCTCATAAAAGATAACGGTAAATAAGCACTCAAAATGGAGTTGCTGGGAAAGGAGTCTGGTTGGTTGCATGATAATGGGGCCGACAGACGCTTCTCACTGGAGAGCATGACAGGCAGATGTGGAGAATTGGCCTGGCAAAAATCCGAACCCAGAGGTTAGCTAGAGGCAGCAGCTCTCCAACTGTTTATATTTATGAAAGGAAGTTTGTTCGTTTCATTTCAACACTGGCTTTCTTGCTTGATCTACAGCATCCTTAAAAGCAGGAATGAAATTCTGTGTTGGAAGGGGGGGGCGTGTTCTACAACGTTCAGTTTCCCAGTTTTACATGCTTAGCCTCTATGGTTTTGTTTCGTTGCTATCGCCAGTCTTGCTGCCCACAGGATATTGGTACAAATGAGATGTATCTAGCATTCCGGTTTTGTAAATGGAATGGAAATAAATGCTGCTCATCGCTCTACTGTCTGCCCATTCTCCATCTTATTTTGCTGCTCCTGGGTGTAAAACACAATTAGAGACAGCTCAATATATGTGGCTATCATGGTCACTTTTTTATTTTTTAAAAATGATGTGTATCTTGAAATACAGTCTGTGCGTGATAGCTGTAAATTAGGCATGTGTATCTTACTCTAGTGTGCTTCTTTCAGAACTAACATCTCAGCCTCATAGATCTGTATTTGCAAGTGGAAGCAGGAAGGATGTGGAGGGGGGAAAACCCCAAACCACACAACCCAGTTATTGTATGGCACTGGACTTTATCATGCAATGGTGTGAAGGGAAGGAGATTTTGACTACATAATCCTATACACACTTCCCTGGAAGTAAGCCCCACTGAATACTTGCTTCTGATTAAATTGTATTTATTGATTTCAAAAATA
The DNA here is from genome assembly GCF_964234715.1 of Podarcis melisellensis. Taxonomy (NCBI): domain Eukaryota; kingdom Metazoa; phylum Chordata; class Lepidosauria; order Squamata; family Lacertidae; genus Podarcis; species Podarcis melisellensis. Next base: position 114,218,172 of record NC_138528.1, on the reverse strand, counting down.
TTATGCCACCCTTCATTTAATAGATTCCAGAGGGTGAAATGATATCATAACACATTGAAATATATAGTAAAACCACAACGTTAACAAAAATGTGAGGCAGCAGCTACAAAGATAAAGCACGCTAAGGGATTGTGCAGATTAAAATGCCTGAGAAAATAGAAATATCTTAGGATGGAGTGGGGGAGGGATGTAATTTAGGGAGGGTGCCACCACCCAAAAAGCCTTTGTCTTTGCTGTTCCACACTCTCTCCTTTCTTGTTACATATATAGGATTGAGCGGGGGTAGGGAGCATTTAGTATTTCATGGCATGAATTACAACAAACATAATGAAACCTCACTCTGACAACCAGGATTGCTGCATCTGCTAGTCTCGTTTTTTCAATTCAGTTACCCTTGAACGCATTTACAAGTAAATGGCAAGCTAGCATTACAGAGACAGGTAGCTAAAGTGAGGAAGCGCATCTAAAAAGATATTTGTGATGCCAAGCAGTGGCGCAACCAGGACTGGGGGCCAAAGTCTCAGGCCCCACAACCCTGGGGGCACCCAAGTGTCGTGGACTGGTTGGATGCAGAGGAATTGTGGAAGGAACCAGGTGGGGAACACCACCTGCCCCCAGGGAAGAAGGCTCAGAACCAAGAAATTGGTGGAGGGACAATGATGAGTTGTCAGAGGGAAAAGAAGGCTGGGAGGAAGAAGAATTGGAAGTTGAGGAGGGAACAGGGCTTAGTGAGCAGGGGGAGTCTGTGGTGGAGAGTAGTCCAGATGCAGAAGCAGGCAAGTGGCAGAGATGAGTCAGGATGGTGAGGAGGCACAAATGTATCCTCCTGCTACTGCAACAAGCTCCTCTGGTCTCTCAGAACTAGGAGAGGCATGAAGCGGGAGGAGCCAAGACAGACACGCAGGGGCAGTCTCAGATTGCTTGGGGGAAAACCTGGGAGAGGATGGGACTTAGGCAAGGCAGGTACCTTCTGCTTCCGGGGGGCAAAACCTACTGGAGATGAGTTGCTGTGCTCAGGAGTCCTGAGACTCCTGTGCAGATCTTGTTTCTTCTAATAAGGAGTTAACTTCGCTCACTTTGTGTGGTTTACTGTTGGCTCACTCCTGACACCAAGTCTGAACGAGGGGGCCAGACTTGAGGTCAGCATATGGACATTCCAGGGCTGACTCTGTCCTCTGAAACATATTCTTAATTACAAAAATAATGTTTTCAGGTTGTAAATAAATGGAGATGTTCCATGTGGCAATAGATATGTTGCCTGTCTCCATGGATCTCGTATGCCATTGCCCGTGTGTCAACATACATATATGCCGTGTTATGCCTGTATTCCATAACTAGGAAGTCCTCAGTCCTGCTAACTGACACCCGACTCATTACAGAACGTGACTTCTCATCCAGATGTCCACTTCTAGGCTACACAGGTTGGAGGTGCTCTTCCCTGATACAGTGGTACCTTGGTTCTCAAACACCTTGGTACTCAAACAACTTGGAACCCAAACATTGCAAACCCAGAAGTAAGTGTTCTGGTTTGCGAACTTTTTTCAGAAGCCGGACATGCTCCATTTTGAGTGCTACGCTACCGATTTGAGTGCCACACTTCCATTTTGAGTGTTACGCTGAGATTGGTATTTATTTTGCGGTTTTGTTTTTGCAGCTTTTTGTTTTGTTTTTGCGACCGTGTGGAACCCAGTTCAGCTACTGATTGATTGATTGATTGTGTGACTGCAGTACACTGTTTATTGCTTTCATTTTATGGATCAGTGGTCTTGTTAGATAGTAAAATTCATGTTAAATTGCTGTTTTAGGGGTTGTTTTTAAAAGTCTGGAATGGATTAATCCATTTTGCATTACTTTCTATGGGAAAGTGCGCCTTGGTTTTGGAACGCTTTGGTTTTGGAACGGACTTCCGGAACGGATTAAATTTCAGAACCAAGGAACCACTGTAAATGAAACGCTTTGGTTTTCAGCATGTGCCTTTTATGCAACACCCCCCCCCCAAACTCATTTCTCTGTATATATGTGTTTTTAAGACCATAACCCAAGACTACACAAAAGTATGATTTTTGCGAAGCAGCTCTGATTATGGGGTGGATGATTTTTAGCCGCAGGCAGAATTAACAATCTGCGGCTTTGCTTGACCTCTGGATGTCTTGAGAGACTATGCTAAACATACTGAAACTTTGTTGTGTTCCGCAGTGAGGGAATGGAAGGCATCGATTGCTTTGTGATTATTAGCTAGAGTGGGATAAGCCTTCTCCTTATTATGCAGATTAGTGGAGCTCTCAGCTCCAACATATTGTACAGATGCAGGAGAGCAGCTGCTCTTGCAGATGGTAATAAATACACAGCTCCATTAGTATGTATCTATTGTCTGCTCTTGGCTTGCTTGGAGGATACAAGGGACTGTTTGAAGAGGAATTGTTACACAGTCAAATGTAAAGGAGAACACACACTTGGGGTGGGGGGTGGGGGGGTGCGAAATCCATGCCCAGGAGACTATTTACTCAGCAAGGTAGACAATAATCAAATTAAAGTCTACCCTAAATATGTCACAGTTATGCCTCAAAGTTTTTAAACAAAAACGAATTAAGTCGGCAAAGTAGAGAAAAACAGCCAATGTTGATACGTCTGCGAAAGCAAAATCAGTATGCATTTTACGACGCAATTCAGCCAAGTGGAGACTGTTTTAAGTCCCATCGATTGCAAGAACGTGCTCAAACCTTTCCTATTGAAAGCAATGGGACTTAAGAGTTTGACTTGATTCCACCTTTTACAGTTTTGCAGAATGTTGATGTATGCACAACAACTAAATAGGAGCAATGAATTCAAAGAAGCAGCCTTGGACAGCACAACTTAACAATCCGCAGATAGACACAATTCACCCCAATATTCGCAAGACTACAGATTTCATACCTTCATCGCTCTATTCGATCACACAGCTCAGCATGGCTTGTCACAAAATTGCTTTGTCAGCTTTCAACTAATCAAATTTTGAATTTGCAATCCTGGTTTGTTAACACTTGTGCCTTATGGACGTCATAACTACTTCGAAAGTGTGCCCTTGGTTTTTAAATTTGGGGATAGAATTGAATTTCAAATATGAGCAAACCTTCATTTCATCATTAATTGCCTAAAGAACTATTCACGTCCTGCACTTGGAAACAGCAGGTCCAGCTTGTGTTCTTCGTGCTGACTGCCAATATGATCAATCAATCAATCAATCAATCAGGATTTATTAGTCAACCAACCCTAATATGATTGTCAATGCAAATTCCCTTCCTTAATTGCATCTGATTCTAGTGTCTAAAGTGAGAACAGAACTCCCACAGCTCAGCATTTCCATAATGACCTCCATCATGAGGTAGACTTTATGAGTTGTAGCCAAGAAGAAGAGAAACAGAAATCACTTGTGCTTCCTTTCATAAGCCTGCCCTATAGCTTGGCGCAAGGATAACCAATGTGCTACCTCCCAGCTATTTAAGACTACAACTCCCATCCGTCACAGCAGCTGAGCACCCCTTGCATGAGCTGAATTGCAGCAGAGAGCTGCAGTCTTGGGGGTCAACTCTAAGGGCCAAGGTCCCTTTGGCCCCCCAATAAAATATCTGAGGGCGCTGGCCCCCCAAAGTTTATGGGCATTGCCATTCAAATAGTGTGTGTGCATCACGTCATGTTGTGGTTCGAGGACCCAACCCCGCAATGTGAAATGAATATGCAAGGACACGTGATATAAGGTTAATGGGCAAAGAAAGGCCACAACTTTATTGATTACAGCAGTGAAAAGGTATTGGCTTAGGCATTGGATGTCTAAGACAAGGGGGGTTTATTCACCAGTAGGTGGAGCCTGTTGATGCTAATCCAATTATAGGCTCTCCCCTGATGTCACCGAGGGTCGTGCCATGGCCTCCCGCCAAGCAGGCATCGGACAGAATACACGACCGCCAGATTCCTTTAACGGAATACCCAAAAATTGAAGGCATAGGCGATGGCCACACCTAGCCCTTCGACACACCACAACACATTATTCCAATGCCTAACCTACCCACCAATACCACAAAAGTTGTGACGATTGCTACGAGGTAGGCGAAAAAACCCAAAAGCCAAATGCCAAGTGGAAAAATTCCTACCAGGCCCCCTGGACAACCAGGGCGACGAGATGACGGAGAGAAGAATGAGGCCGAGGAGGGGCTGGCGCCGCAGCAAAAGGCTGCTGTAAATGCCCCCTCGGAGGCACCTGGTTGGGTGCCTGCCGAGGGGCGTGGGCGCCAGCCAGGTGAGAGGAGGAGTCAGGGGGCTAACGCCCCCTCCTAGGGGCGGAGCTCGGGCTCCCACCCACAACCACTCCCCTCTCTTCCAGGGAGGAGAGTCTTTGTCGATTCTGCAGGTCAGAGCTTACCTGACCACCACCCCTCTCAACTTTATTCAAGTTGGCAACCCAGCCTCAATGGAGAGGGAGATCCCTGAAAATTAGAGGCTGGTGATGAAACCAACATCTTGACCATGCAAGCTTTCTGCACCCAGTTTTTTGACGACCTCCTTCTCATTTCAGCCCCCTATACCACTCCGCAGCCTAGGCCTTTCCTAAGAGGGCACTGACCAACAGCCGAAACTGTGGTGGGATGCCATGGGCTTGAACAGGCATAGGCAAACTCAGCCCTCCAGATGTTTTGGGACTACAACTCCCATCATCCCTAGCTAACAGGACCAGTGGTCAGGGATGATGGGAATTGTAGTCTCAAAACATCTGGAGGACCGAGTTTGCCTATGCCTGGGCTTGAACTTGCAGGAATAAACAGAAAGAAGTGAAAAGGACACTTTAAAAAAAAGAGTATTTTTCTTCTTAATAATAATTTGGTTGGACTGGGCAATATGCGGATCTTCTTTTCCTAGTATGAGTGTCTTTTGGTTTATAAGTTGCTGCAGCTAGGACAGCCTTCAAGAACTAGATGCCCTCTAGATGTTTTGGCTGGGGCTGTGATGTCTGGAGCTGATAAGAGTTGTAGCCAGAACATCTGAAGGGCACCCAGTTGGTGAAGGCTGTGCTAGTATATCCCAAATTTGCTTCATGCTGTTCTAAAATCTCTAATTACCCCTGCAGGAGTAAGGGGTCAAAGTTAATATGGTATGCACTGCCTACGGCACTTGTCTGCTGTTGCTGTTTTAAAATAATTGGACTCCAGAACTGACTGCCCTTGTTTTGTGGAGGGCTCTAACATACTTACATTAGGGGGCTCTCCTTTAAAATAAAGAAGCTATATTATTATTATTATTATTATTATTATTATTATTATTGCACTCTTCATCATAAGATCACATGAAAATGTAAAGGACAGGTAAAGGACCCCTGGACAGTTAAGTCCAGACAAAAGCGACTATGGGGGGGGCAGCACTCACTTTTCAGGCCGAGGGAGCCAGCGTTGGTCCACAGACAGTTTTCTGGGTCATGTGACCAGTATGACTAAACCGCTATTGGTGTACAGAGGACCGTGACGAGTGCCAGAGCACATGGAAACGCTGTTTACCTTCCCGCCACAGCAGTACCTATTTATCTACTTGCACTGGCGTGCTTTCAAACTGCTAGGTTGGGAGGAGCTGGGACGGAGCAATAGGAGCTCACCCCGTTGCGGGGATTTGAACTGTTGACCTTCTGATCAGCAAGCCCAAGAGGCTCAGTGGTTTAGACCAGTGTTTCCCATCCTTTTTCCGACTGTGGCTCCCTTCCAACCTTGTTTTTTCTGAGTAGACACATAGTTATTTACTAGATGCAAGTCAACAGCACCAGACGACCCCGATCGGCTAGACGCTGGGGTGGATTTCAGCCTTGCAGAGCCAGGCGGATGGGCTCTATGCCCCTCTGCAACATCCAAAGGCCCTGATCCACTAGGCCAGGCCTAGACAACCTTTGGCCCTCCAGATGTTTTGGACTACAATTCCCATCATCCCTGACCACTTGTCCTGTTAGCTAGGGATCATGGGAGTTGTAGGCCAAAACATCTGGAGGGCCGAAGGTTGCCTATGCCTGAACTAGGCACTGGGATGAATTGCACCCTGTTCTTTGCAGAGTCAGACCCAGGCTACCAGTGGGCACAGCATTGGTGGCAGCAACAAGCAGCTCTGGCTCTCCCAGCCCTACTCATTTCCACCCCACCACCTGTCAGGCTTCAGGGACCCGGCTTCCTTCCCACCCTTTGGCAGTAGATAAGCAGAACAAAGTGAAAGGAGTCTCTTACCATTTAGAGATTTTAATGATCACAGCGAGAGAACAAAGAATCCATTCCTAGGAATGAAGGTGCTCCCTATTAAAGGTTCCAACCACTTCCCCCCTAATCCCACCCCATCACTTCTGCGACTTGCAACCTGATCTCACAACCACTGTGCTTTCTGTGCTGCCACCTTATCTGCTCTCCTTGATCTTGGGCTGAGCGGATGGATGCTTTCCAGCAAAAGTGAGTCTATTAACTCTCTCTCACCCAGTTCTTCTCCTAGCTGTTCCCCATCCAGTATTTCCCAGCTTCTGCCTTCTAAACTATGCCCCTCTGCAAACCACTGTTCCAAATCTATACTGTCCTCCTGCTCCTGGGAAGATTCAGGATCCTGATCAGGAGTAAGAGGAGGGGGAAGCTCCCACCATTCCTCCTCAGCGCAGCCCTCCTCAGCACGGTTCTTGACACCACTGCACTTACTGGACCTGGGGGTTCTGGATCATGGGTTCTGCTAGTCAGCGATCGCCTTCTCCTGCCAGAAACAAACCAGGACCAATCCAAGAAAGCGCAATAATTTCCTTGGTGAATAAATTTGTACTTAATCACTACGCCCAACAGTATTGCCCACAACTGCTTAGAGAAAAGTCAAAACATGGAGCATTATAGATTGGACCTTGAATGCAAATGAGCTTCTCTCTGGACTAAGAGATTATATGGACACACTTGAAGGGTTTTGTTCTCATCCCAGATGGGAGCGGAATTAAAATTTCACCTTCAGCTATAACTTCTGTTCATCGGACGTCAGCAGCACATATATGTTACCCTGATGCTATGTTGGGGCAATGATGTGTGATTTCATCCTAGCTCAGCGGTCAGCAAACTTTTTCAGCAGGGGGCCAGTCCACGGTCCCTCAGACCTTGTGGGGGGCCCAAACTATATTTTTGGGGGGTGAAATGAATGAATTCCTATGCCCCACAAATAACCCAGAGATGCATTTTAAATAAAAGCACACATTCTACTCATGTAAAAACACACTGATTCCCAGACCGTCTGTGGGCCAGATTTAGAAGGCGATTGAGCCAGATCTGGCCCCCAGGCCTTAGTTTGCCTACCCATGCCCTAGCTCATCACATGCCTAATTTTTCACACAGCACAGCAGAAGGCTGCTCTTGCAAGCTAAATGGCGGTCAGTGTGTTGAGGCAGAGCTGTGAGGCTGACCTCCCAACACCAGCATCACTACAGCTTAACTGGCAAGCTTGGGGCTGCACAGATGCACCTGGTGGCTCAAATCTGGTACCCGCACTGGTGTGTTGATACAGCCCGGGCCTCCCTACCCTGTGTTGAGCACCACCCAGGTAAAACTGCAGTGTCAGGAGAGTGGTTCATCAGCTCTGTCCTATCACACCAGCTGCTACTGAATATTTCCCATTGGCCTTAATAAATTAAAATTCATGGACACGTGTTAATTTAAGACTTGGTAAAAGATCTATTTGTTTTGTGTTTGTTTTGTTTTTTGCAAACTAATGCAGAAATATGGAGAACTGAACTGAAGGCTGTAAAAGACTTAAATCAACAGATTTGGCTATTCCTAACCCTACTCCTAGGTAAATATGCCTAGTAGGACTTCTGCCTTCAAAAGGCTGACTTTTTAATGTAAATTTCTGAAACAATGACTCTGCGGTGCAAAATATATACACATTTTCTTGCAGCTGGTTTACTTTTGAAGTACAGGACATTTGGTAGCACAAAGCATGGGCTTTGAACATGGAAAAAGAATTCCATTCTGTGCTCACTCCTGTTACGTGAGCCAGTATCAACTGCTGGATTAGGTAAATCTGTTAGTTATGTAGCTTTTATAAACATTTCATGGGGATATCTGTGCTTTCTGTTCCTTTCGGTAATCTTTTCTGTTGCATTTCTCAGAACAGCTTGCTTCATTTGATACTTTAGGAGTGTATAGTTTTTTTTAAGCAACAATATCCATGCTTACAGGGATATTTTTTTCCTCCTCCTCACAACCTTTGAAATCTCCTAGAATCCAATTACTAGGATTTGGGAAGGACTGAACTAATCCCGTAACTGTTCTCTCAACAGATTCTATTACCCCGAAACACCCAACTACACTTTTGGAAATGTAAAAATAATAATGCTAACAATCATAGTTATATAGAATACTTCTGCGGCATTACTAAACCCATTCTGACAGGGAAAACTTTGCCTTTGAGAGAGAGGAAATGGCACAGTTAAAAGAACAGTGCTATATCTTCAAGCGGGCTCCTCAATTTCTGCGTCCATTTTTGAGCAAGTTAGGGAAATGATGTAACTCAACTGTTTTGGCTTCGCATAAATTTCAGAGGTCAACCTGTCAACCTGTATCAGAAAAGCTGGTGAGGTCATGGAACACAACCCAAAGTTTATGGAAATATGTTGGGAAATGTTTTCAGTTCATCTTAACATACCATACACAAAAGCAAGCAAACCGAAAGACTGGCCATCAAATCAACCAGTCACACCTTCCATTTTCCATAGGTCAAATTTGTTTCTTTGTACCTTTTCTACAGTGCCCATCACGGAAATATATAAATGTGATGCAATCCATAAAACAATAACTATACAATTATCATAAAAGTCTTGATATCCAGCAGCATTAAATGAATAAATAATAATAAAAACAGAAGCAGAATATAACATTTCTAATGAACCAACATCAATATTGTTTTTAAAACGAGGGTGCTTAAAAACAGCACACACAAAATCAATTTATCTTCAGATATTAGTGTACTAAAAGCCAAGCTCAGTGATATTACAGAAAGCAGTAGAATTATCAGGTGAGCCAGGATCCTTGCAGACCCTCCAAGTGTCCCTATTTTCCAGGGGCAGTCCTGGATTTACAGAAGCCATCCCAGTATCTGATTTGATCACAGAATGTCCTACTTTTCCTTTCACTGGAGAAATGTTGGAGGGTATGGAGTTATTTGACCCCCCCAAGCCATCTGAAGGCAGCCTTGTATGGGGAAGTTGTTGAATGTTTTGTGTATTATTATGTTTTTATATATGTTGGGCACTGGGGCAACCCAGTCAGATAGGTGGAGAATAAATAGTAACATGTTGATGATGGTGATGGAATAGGACGTCCCTATTTTCACTGGAGAAACATTGATGGGTATGTGTTGTGCCAAGCCATTGTTTAGGATGTATCTTCCCACCACTTTACTTACCACAAGAAGTCCAGAATTTCTTGGAACTGACATCGGAGACAGGAGTGGAGGCAGGGCTCCCAAGCGATGCCGGAGAAGGGCCAAGCGGGGAGAGAGGGGACTCAGCGGCTGGGGAAGGAAATCAGCGTAACACCAGGGATAAAGGAGGGCGGATGGGGGAATCGGAGAGAGGGCTCCAGGACTCTTCGCTGGAGACCAGCGGGGAGAGCACGGGTCCTCCGCTACCCACACCCACCCTGCGCAGAAGACTTCCGCGCAGGGAAAGTAGGCATGGACTGGGCGTCAAAGAACTTCTTTGCTGGAAGAAGTTCAAGAAACGCCCACTGACGGATTCTGCTAGCGACTGAACAGCCACGAAGTGAAGGGCTGTCCAGCCAGGAAAAGTTTAACCAGGCTACCTAGCCAGGAGTGGCGGCAACTTACACACGAGCAACCCCATATAACCATTACATTTCTTTTTTGGGAGAGAGGGAGTGGGATTGTTGCACAAGAGCACCAAATGCACTGCAATGGCAAGACGTGAATTTGCCAGTATGCAACTGAATCCCTCCTGCACAATAGCAACAGTCTAAAGCAGGCATAGGCAAACTCCAGCTCTCCAGATATTTGGGACTACAATTCCCACCATCCCTAGCTAACAGGACCAGCAGTCAGGGATGATGGGAATTGTAGTCCTAAACATCTGGAGGGCTGGAGTTTGCCTATGCCGGGTCTAAAGAACCCTAAATATATAGTACAGATATGCACCAAGAAATGTTTATGGTCATTCTGGTCTTATTTACTAGGCCATAGTTTTGTTGCCAAATAAGACTACATTTAATCAGTTTTGCAAGGCTAAACTCAACCTGGAGTATTATCATTCCAGGGATGACATACACTTTATGGTTTTGAGAGAGGTGAAAACATTGGTTTGTGATACACACACACACACACTTAATCACTTTTGCAATGAGAGCATTTTAGGACCTGTTTTTGGAATGTCATAAAGACTGAGAGCTGCCATTAAAAAAACAAAACACCAGCAGCTTTTCCCACCTTCGAATATATATTCCTGACAACGTTGGAACCTCAAAGAGTTTATCAGAGATTATTTGTATAGAAACACAGGCTGTTTGGAGGGAGAGAGGCCTGATTGCAGAGATGCATTGCTTTGGCATCTGTCTAGACACAAGTACTAAAGTCCAGATACATGAAGGTGACTGAATGACTGCCACAATAAAACTTTTTAATGGTATAAATTCAATTGCCAAATCAACATTTCAAAGACAGACAATGGTCTCTGGGGCTTTGTGGCGCTCATCCTAAATGGGGCTATGCATTTGTTCAGAAATTACATTGGACTGGCAACTTATGAAGTTGGCAAAGAAGAGAAGTTCTGTGTTCTGCTACTGGTTGGAAAAGTTTAAGGGAAATGCAGGCTCTGGTCCTGCAAAGAAGGCATACTTACCTGGGAGTAAGTCTCACTGAACTCACTTTTGAAAAAAGATGTTTGTTAAAAATTTAAAAAGCTTATTTGTATTTCCAAGATCCCTATGCATAATAAATAAAACAAGTATTATGTAACTGGCAAATGAGTATTGCTTTATTTGTGACATTTCATCTTTTTGTTATTCTGTGAAATAGAACATTATGGCTATTTATATTGTTGATTTTATGGGATTGTTACCTGACTGGGGGTGGGGTGCAGCAAAAGGTGGCTTAGAATTTTTTTAAAAATAAGCAAAACAGTAGAAATGATAGTGTTTTCCATCTTTTGTTACATTCTGTGCTTGGATGACTTTCAATCATTCTTGCTCTGCATTTCGAAACATTTGACATAACATTTTTTAAACTGTAGAAAAGCAAAGCAAAGGAAAAAAAAGAATGTTGCATAGTGATGTTCTGCTTGCTCTATCTTCTCTGAAATTAAAATTTCTGGGTCAGGTGTGAAAATACTCTTTAGACACCAGTGACCTGATTTCTAGCTTCATTAAAAAAAAAAATACAGTCGTACCTTGGAAGTTGAACAGAATCCATTCCGTAAGTCTGTTTCACTTCCAAAATGTTTAGAAACCAAAGCCTGGCTTCTGATTGGCTTCAGGAAATTAAATTCCTGCAGCCAATCGGAAGCCGCACCGGACGTTCAACTTCTGAAAATCGTTAAAAAACCAGAACATTCACTTCCAGGTTTTGATCGTTCGGGAGCCAATTTGTTTGGGAACCAAGGCGTTTGAGATCCAAAGTACGACTGTAAAACAAATGTACAATTACCTAATTAGAAATCCATGATTATACTGTGAGCATGAAAAAGAAAGTCATTGATATCCTACTGCTTTTTAACCCCACGAAGGCACTGAATGCCTGGACTGTCCATAATTTGCTAGGTGAAAGGTTAAAGCAGCCCTGATTCTGTTAGACAGCCTTGCTAAACCTAGGCACCTCGAGCATTATTTTCCTAGAACAAATGCTTCCTTCGCCCAAGTACCTTTTAGATTTCCACTTGCTAACTCTCTGATGGGTTAGTAAAATAAATTATGCAAAATAAATGAGAAGATGAAAAGGTCAGTCAGACCATCCGAGCTACATAAAGATTTAAATCTCTGGATACCATGAATGCTTCGAGGGTTTCTGCAACATTAAAAAACAAACAAGAGGGCTCAGAGCAAAACTCCTTACAGGCTTAGCTGATTTACAATCCGAGCAACTTATCAGACAACTGTCAAATCATAAAACTTCCGTTTCGGGCTATAGAATGTAATCTGCATCTCTAAGGTGGCAGGCGATCCTCTCCTTGAGTTCCGCCCACCAGGAGGAATAACATGACTGCTAAGGCCTTTTACAGCTATCAGAGGACAATGGCGGACCCTCCAAGTGCCCCCATTTTCCATGGACAGTCCTGGATTTACAGAAGCCATCCCGGTTTCTGATTTGATCCCAGAATGTCCCCCTTTTCCTCAGAACGTCCCTATTTTCAGCGGAGGGTTTGGAGATACAGTGGTAGCTCAGGTTAAGTACTTAATTCGTTCTGGAGGTCCGTTCTTAACCTGAAACTATTCTTAACCTGAAGCACCACTTTAGCTAATGGGGCCTCCTGCTGCCGCCGCACCGCCAGAACACGATTTCTGTTCTCATCCTGAAGCAAACTTCTTAACCTGAAGCACTATTTCTGGGTTAGCGGAGTCTGTAACCTGAAGCGTCTCTAACCTGAAGCGTATGTAACCCGAGGTACCACTGTATGTGATTCCCAAGCCATCCGAAGGCAATCTTGTATAGGGAAGTTTTTGATGTTTTTATATGTGTTGCAAGCCGCCCAGAGTGACTGGGGCAACACCATCAGATTGGTGGGGTATAGATAGTATTATTGTTATTGTTACTGTTATTGTTAAATGTTGGAAGGTATGCAATGGTGGCGGTAGTGGAGGGAAATGACCCCATTGTAGTGATAATAACCTCCCAGTGGTGGCAGACTACTTTTGGTGCAGTAATGCAGGGCTACACTGGGCTAACGAAAATAGGTGCAGCTCAGCAAGGAGAATCTTAGGTGGAATCTACACGCATATTAAAAAAAAACGTTTTGAAAAAAATCATTGAATTTGGCATAGCTCACTGTCGCCACCTAGTGTCACGTTTGTATATCTCACTTTACAACACATTGAAAAACCCTTTTATTTGCAGCTGTATAGCTGAGTCCTTAGGCTTCCAAAGAGTTTGTTCCCCTGCAGTGTGCTGGGGCAATATGAAGGGGTGCAGAAAGGTGGGAAACTGCCCTGGGACCCCACAAAACCCAGAGCCCACAGTGTGTTGATATTGCCTGAGCTGAACCTTTGACCTGAGGGCAGTGGCCTACAGTGGGCGCTCCCAGACTTCCTTTTCCTTGCACATCCATGATTTGTGCTCAGGATGCTATCGGGATGGTCATACAGGATCCCGCTTTCAATAATGTTTGTGCATGCGAAAATTTGGGGGCAGTCGCATGGCTTCCTTTCCAGGCAGTGCACGGCTCATAACTTCCAGCTGAAATCCCATAACTTCTACTTGGTTTTTGTCCCTTTTCCGGGTGCACTGCAGCCGCTCCATATAGCAATGGCACGTCAGGGGAAGCATTGTAGAACAAACTAAAGCAGAATACAGTGGTACCTTGGGTTAAGAACTTAATTTGTTCTGGAGGTCCGTTCTTAACCTGATACTGTTCTTAACCTGAGGTACCACTTTAGCTAATGGGGCCTCCCACTGCCGCCACGCGATTTCTTTTCTCATCCTGAGGTAAAGTTCTTAACCCGAGGTACTATTTCTGGGTTAGCGGAATCTGTAACCTGAAGCATCTATAACCTGAAGCGTCTGTAACCCGAGGTACCACTGTAAATCCATCGCCTGGTGTCAAGAGCATGTTTCAGAAGGCCACCACAGTAGAAAACCAGCCTGGAGGGGCCCAGAGCCAATAGGGAAACTGTTTCCATCATTCCTGATGGTTGAGGTGCAGTGGAACATAGGAAGGTACCAAGTCAAACCGTTGGTCCATCTGGGACAAAGACTGGCAGTGGCACTCCAGGTTTTCATACAACTCTACTTGGAGATGCCAAGGAACCCTTGGAAGGTTCTGGGGCCTCCTTCATTTGAGGTTTTTAAGCAGAGGTTGGATAGCCACATGTCATGGATGCTTTCGTTGAGATTCCTGCGTTGCAGGGGATTGCACTAGAAAGATGTCTCTTGGAGTCCCTTCCAGCTCTAAGATTATTATTTTTTCTACATTTTTAAAATTTTACAAATATAAAATGATAGCAATCCAAATACACTGAGGTCCAGCGCCAAGAGCCTTCTGGCAGTTCCCTCACTGCGAAAAGCAAAGCTACAGGGAACCAGGCAGAGGGCCTTCTCGGTAGTGGTGCCTGCCCTATGGAACGCCCTCCCAGCAGATGTTAAAGAGATAAACAACTACCTGACATTTAGAAGACATCTGAAGGCAGCCCTGTTTAGGGAAGTTTTTAATGTGTGACATTTTAATGTATTTATAATCTTTGTTGGAAGCCGCCCAGAGTGACTGGGGAAGCCCAGCCAAATGGGCGAGGTACAAATAATAAATTATTATTAATTATTAGTATTATTATTATTACATAGCCACATATAGAGATTACTCTGAATCCCACGACTTCCCCCTGCCCCCTCCATGGGTCCTATTATCAACATTTACAACTGCATATTATTCCATACTCTATATTTAAAGTCCATTCAAATTATCCATGGTTTCATGGTTACGAGAGAGATTAAAGGTAAAGGTATCCCTGACCGTTAGGTCCAGTCATAGATGACTCTGGGGTTGCGGCGCTCATCTCGCTCTATAGGCCAATGGAGCCAGTGTTAGTCCGCAGACAGCTTCTGGGTCATGTGCCCAGCATGACTAAGCTGCTTCTAGCGAACCAGAACAGCACACAGAAACGCCGTTTACCTTCCCGCCGGAGCAGTACCTATTTATCTGCTTGCACTTTGATGTGCTTTCCATTGCTAGGTTGGCAGGAGCAGGGACCGAGCAACGGGAATTCACCCCATTGCGGGGATTCGAACAGCCAACCTTCTGATCGACAAGTACTAGGCTCTGTGTTTTAGACCACAGTACCAGCTGCATCCCCACAAGTGAGATTAAAATCCTGCTAATATTTCCATCTGCTTGCAGTGGTCTAGATGTATTATGAAGTTTTACCATTCTTTTTAAAAGTTTTTGCCCTCTTGGTTCCTGAGTTTTCCAGTCTGCTTTACCATTTCAGCATAGTCCATCAGCTTAGCTTGCCATTCCTGTCTGGTAGGGACTTTGCCTTCCTTCCGTCTCTGGGCTAGTCCAAGTGGCTGTTGTCCCGTACATAAAAAGTCTTTTCTGCTCATTTCGGGTGTCGGTACCTATAACCAGTGCTATTTTTCTGGAGCGACGCAGGGGGACGCATACCCCTAAACATTTTGTGAATCTAAATTTGGCCTCATTGACGGGCAGTATTTAAATATGAGTAGGAAAATGAGAGTACCCCTAAACATTTTTTTTTAGAAAAAGGCACTGCCTATAATTCCTAATAAGAAAGCTTCTGGGTTTTTTTTACCAAAGGTTATTTTAAGCATTTTTTTTCATTTCATTGTATATCATCTCCCAGAAAGCTTTTATTACCTTACACTTCCACCACATATGATAAAAGGTACCTTCTTTTTCTTTACATTCCAAATCTATGATTCTATTATCTCAGGACCTTTTTCATGCAAAGCATGTTCTTTGGGAGTAGAAGGGAGAAAGAAGAGGTGCCAACACCCACTGCAAGACTTGCCCATTTATTGAGTCAACATTCATAGTTACAACATTGTATACAATGGGTTGTATCCCATACTGCCCATGCACAAGTGGAAAGGGCTTCCACTCCCACTACAAGACTTCACCTTCCTCTCCTTCCCACTGCAGGTGGGAAGAGGGGGGCTTCTGGAGCAGATTTGGGTGTTCATGGAGACAGAAGGAAAGTGAAGTTCCATTGCATGAGTTCATGCAAACTTTGGATTCTTCCCCAAGCATTTACCATTTCAGCATGCCATGCACTCAAAAACACTGTTATTTACTCTCTCTCTCACTCACTGTGTAGTGCCATTAAACAAACTATAGCGTAGGACCCCACTTTCTTGGGGGCCTCCCAAAAATTTAAAGGCGGAAATAAACTTCTTAGTTGTATTTCAGTTCAACATTTACTTTGATAAAATACCTATTTTATTATGTGCAAATGGCTTTTGATACCTATTAGGTCCATAAATTACCATATAGTGTATATTCAACACAAAAAACAGTGACATATTGTTGATGACAAAGGACAGCTGGACATATAAAGGGGCCCATTACCTTCAGTAGCTTAAAGGTAAAGGGACCCCTGACCATTAGGTCCAGTCGTGGCCGACTCTGGGGTTGCGGCGCTCATCTCACTTTATTGGCCAAGGGAGCCGGCATACAGCTTCCGGGTCCTGTGGCCAGCATGACGAAGCCGCTTCTGGCGAACCAGAGCAGCGCACTGAAACACCATTTACCTTCCCGCCGGAGCAGTACCTATTTATCTACTTGCACTTTGACGTGCTTTTGAACTGCTAGATTGGCAGGAGCAGGGACCAAGCAACGGGAGCTCACCCCATCACAGGGATTTGAATCGCCAACCTTCTGATCAGCAAGCCCAAGGCTATGTGGTTTAACCCACAGCACCACCCGTAGCTTAGGGCCTCACCAAACCTAAATCTGACTCTGTGTGTGTGTGTGTGTGTGTGTGTGTTACAGGAAGAAGGCCCCAAGACTCTTTTGGTCTGGACCCTGGGTTATCTATCTGCAACCCTGGTAAAAAGATGCCTGCAGCAGAGATAGCGCCATCCCACTGATATCAGGAGACAGTCCCAAACAACAACCCTCCTCTGTGCAGCCACAACGGGTATGATTCTGACCAATTGCAGCGGTCCAGCAGGGGTGAGGAAGACCGCCGCAGGAATGTGCCTTCTTTCTTTTTCCAGGGAACTCTGAACTTATCTTCCAACATGCATAATATGTGGCTACCTCACTTTTCCTTCATGTGGAAACTTGGCAAGGGATACAACAGTGAAAACAACAACAACAACTGTGCAGCTGCCAAAGAGCCAAGGCCCATCCTGAGGTGGGAGAGGGACCTGTGGCTAATTCTTGCATTCTCGGGATCGCGACAAGTATTTCAGGACTGACACACCCTTGTTCATTGCATGGCACACCATGTCCCTTTCAAAACATCCACAGGGCAGAACCTACCTTGGTGGTAACAAAGGCTTTTGCAGCTACATCCCAGGGAACAAAGGGAAAATCCATGGACCACCAGTCTGTGCCTGGAGGCTGGGGTAGGGAGGGGTGGCAGCAGACAGAGTGTCAGCCCCTCCACTTGAGCCCCATCTGAACCCCCAGGAGGCCAGCCCAGCCCCCAACACACAGCCCTGCCAGTTACTAGCCCCAAACCACTTCTGTGCTTATGTAAAACTTTCAATTTAACTCTTGATTGGGAACGTGCTCTATCACAGGGGCTTGTCGTTCACTGGGGCATTGGGTGAGCCACTCAAACCGGACAAGAACAATCACTCCAAAATCCAGAATTCAATTTGAATGACTGGCATAGCAGATGCTTGCTAGGATCTGCCATCCGGCTGCAGTTGCTTGCGCAGTTATGCTAATTTGGCCCTGTTCCCCCCCTTTGAGTTAGCTCTGAGCGATTAGAACACACAGCTAGTAGGTCCTTCTGTCTGACTAATAATTGCCTATCATTGATATTAATTAACATTTTTTGCACCTTCTTTCAGTTTTGACCTGCTATCTGTTGGTAGTCTAATCACAGTGCCCTATTAAGAAGCTTTCCTCCCCCTTTTTTCCCTTTCTTTTTTTTAAGGAAGAAAAACACAGGGTGTACAGCAGTCGCGAGCCATTTATCAAAAACCAAACAAGGCCAATTAAACAGGCAGCCAGACAGTTGTCTTGATTTCCCACTGACTGTTTCTTGATCACCATTATAAATTGCTAATCGGGCAGAAAGTGCTAAGCAGTGCATCTGCAGGGGGCCGTTATTGCTCATTCCCCGCCTGGTGACAGGTGAGAAAGGCTAGTGATGGTCTTATTGATGTGAACTGCCCATCAGTTGGAAGTTATTGTTAAAGTTCATGATGCTACAGCTGATCTCTTCCTGCTGAGAGTCAATCAAATTAATTAGTGCTAGAAATTCTTCTGTATTATATTAAGGCAAAAGCGATTCTAAGGAACACTTTGCAATTTGGTTCCAAAGGCAAGGAGTTGAGGGGCGGGGAGGGGTCTCCGCGTCTTGAAGCAGGAGAAAAGGAGGGAGAAGGGAAACAATCAAATATAGCTTCTTCCATTATTTTATAATAAGGGCTGCGGCTAAAGGTTTTTATAGCCACAGATCAAGAGATCATAATAGAAGCATATTGACAGATTTTCCCCCCTCCCCTGCCCGTAATACTCTAAGGAACTGGCTTGTAGCAGGAAAAATATATCAAAACCTTATCAGCAGAGCTGAGATCTTCTGTGTAAAATCAATAAAGAGTTATACATGGTTTGAGTTTAAACAGTTCTCTGTAGTCATTTAAACATAGTGCATCTGTGCAGCTTTTTACCTCTAGAGACCAAGGTAGCCTAGCAACCGCGAGGCTTAAAGCGATTAACTACAAATGAAGTACTGTACGCCTATCAAAGCAATTGTTCATGGTTGCCTTTGTTGCAGAGCCGGAGCTAATTGAACATGATACAGTATGAAGATAATTAACACCCATGAGTTTGTTAATTGCCTGTTAGCATTACAACACAATCTCTTGCTTTGCTTTTAGAAACTTGCTCCAGTTACAGCTTCTTCCACTCCCTGAGAAGAGAGAGTGTAAGGACTCATTTGGCCGGCAAGGATTTCTTGGAGTTTATTAACCCTTTTTTTTATAAAAGGAAGAGATTATTTGAGGGGTGGGGTGTTGTTGCGGAAGTCCTGTGGCAATGAAGCATATTTCATGCCTTTATCCAAACACACTTTCCTACTTAGCCCGCGTGATTTACAGAGAAAAAGAATTTGTTTTACAGATACTGGGGAAACTCTGATTATTTTTAGAGCAGATTTATTCTTAAACAAGTTAGCCCACTGGCAAGCCTCGCTTTGTTTCTTGTGGGCCGTTTTTATGACTCAGCTGCTCTGCCTTCTAAAGTGAGCAATAAATGTCTTTTAGGGTTGGAATATTAATTGAAGGCAGCATCTGGTCAGCAGCTGACCTGGTAGACTTGCCCGCTTTGTTGACTACCCAGTTAAATCTCGAAGCTTATTTTCTCTATTTACTATCTTGGCCATTAGGAGAGTCGCCATGTGTGCCGAGGCCCCGATCCTAACTGTGCTCCTAAATAATCCTCCCCTGAAATCCATGAATATCTGTGCAAATACTTAGATCCTTTGGACCAAAGTTTACTTTTTAGAAAACTGTTTGGGTTCTCCTTGTAAAACAGCTGCTCACCTGCCTAGCTTTAGACATAGAATGTTTTGATGGGTTTTTGTTTGTTTGCCTCAAAATGGCAAGAACTCGAGGGTAGATAAAACATGACACTCCAAGTATGCAAAATGTAATATTTTAATCTCCTAATTGCTTGATTAAAAATAAGCCAGTTGTTTGAAAATGTTGCCATGCAGAGTGCAGTTTTTAATATATATTCGTTTTTTAACATATCATTTTCAACACTCATTCAACATAGATTACATCTTATACAGTTTTTTTTTTTGGACTTCCATCAACCACATCTGAAAATTTTCCAATTTTTAAACTTGATTTACATTTCACTATTGCTTTTAATTATCTTATCTATTAACTCTCTCATCATAGCCTTCCTTACAATATTTCATATATTCCTCCTTACAAGACTTCTTGCAGTCGTACTAGGGTAATCTGTTGATTACAGTTGCTTTTCACATATTTATTCCAGTCCTCTGAAAATCTCTGGTCCCGCAGGTTTCGAATCCTTCCTGTCATCTTATCTAATTCTGCTTACAGTGGTACCTCGGGTTAAGTACTTAATTCGTTCCGGAGGTCCGTTCTTAACCTGAAACTGTTCTTAACCTGAAGCACCACTTTAGCTAATGGGGCCTCCTGCTGCTGCTGCGCTGCCACTGCATGATTTCTGTTCTCATCCTGAAGCAAAGTTCTTAACCCGAAGCACTATTTCTGGGTTAGCAGAGTCCATAACCTGAAGCATCTGTAACCCAAGGTATCACTGTAGTCCAATAATTTCATCTGCCATTCTTCGTCGGTAAGAGTGCTAACTGTTTTTAAGCAGGGGTTGGATGGCTGTCTGTCATCGATGCTTTAGCTGAGATTGCAGGAGTTTGGACTAGATGGTCCTTTGGGTCTCTTCCAACACTACAATTCTATGATTCTACGTTCACTATTCCAGCCAGCCAACCAGCCATACCCTCCTACGTGATGCACCATTTCGTCTGTCCTCTTCACTGAGTTTTCCATTCCCCTCCTGAATAGTGAGAATTTTGTAGCCACGTGTGACAGTCTGGTTGCTTCCCCACCACCACCACTTTGCACTTCTGCAAACCTGTGGTGGATGAGTCCCCAATTCTGCTAATATCTCTTGTGCTTGGATGGTACTGTTTGGCTGCATAGGCGACAGCAGCCTCGCATCAGAAACGGAGGAATGATGATGTCCAGCACTGACCATATTCCTGAATATTGAGGTCCAACTGCTCCCCTTCCCACTAGAAATGTGGGATAAATCTCCTTTGATTTGGATTTCATGGTGAATTTGAGGAAACAATATGGGAAATGAAACACAACTACCCCTTGAAATTCACGCTTCTCCAAAGTTTTGTGATGCAGATCTCCAAACCAAAAAAACCCAACCCAAAAAGTGTACAAAATGCATGCATTTGAGGCAAAATCTGCATAAAAAAATGAATGCAGTAGTAAAAACCACAAAAGCAGCTCCTTATGGAAGCCTTGGATTGGCATCGCTTTTAGGTTTGACTATGATATTCCATATGGACTAGGACAGGGGTCAGCAAACTTTTTCAGCAGGGGGCCTTGTGGGGGGCCAGACTATATTTTGGAAAAAATATGAATGAATTCCTATGCCCCACAAATAACCCAGAGATGAATTTTAAATAAAAGCACACATTCTACTCATGTGAAAACATGCTGATTCCTCGACCATCCGCTGGCCGGATTTAGAAGGCGATTGGGCCGGATCCGGCCCACGGGCCTCAGTTTGCCTACCCATGGACTAGGAGCAACAAGAACGAGGTTTGCCAACCGTTTGATTCTGTGTTCAAATTAGAACTCTTGGAAAAAGTGAACTGAACTGAAGTTTGCCACTTATCGTATTTTTTGCTCTATAAGACGCACCAGACCACAAGACGCACCTAGTTTTTGGAGGAGGAAAACAAGAAAAAAAAATATTCTGAATCTCAGAAGCCAGAACAGCAAGAGCGATCGCTGCGCAGCCTGCATTTGCTCCATAAGACGCACACACATTTCCCCTTACTTTTTAGGAGGGAAAAAGTGAGTCTTATAGAGCAAAAAATACGGTACTTCCTGCAGAATGGCAGCCTCCTGTGTCATTTCGCCCATGTATATATGCATCTCTTTTTAAATCAGGTGTGATGTACAGGAAAGAATGCTGCTACCACCCCACAAAATGGGAGATGAGTGGGGTGGGATCACAAAGCAGTAAGAGAGACAGAAACACAGGCACATAGAGAGCGGGGCACAGACAGTTACGTGAAATGGTTTTGCTTAGGAAAATTAGTTCATGGGTACGAGGCTGACAATGCAGTCTTATACAATCGTACCTTGGAGGTTGAACGGAATCCGTTCTGGAAGTCCGTACGACTTCCAAAACGTTCGGAAACCAAGGCACAGCTTCTGATTGGCTGCAGGAAGCTCCTTCAGCCAACTGGAACCCTCGGAACCAGCGTCGGACATTCAGGTTCCAAAGAACACTCGCAAACCAGAACACTCACTTCTGGGTTTGCAGTGTTCGGGAGCCAAAATGTTTGAGTCGCAAGGCGTTCAACTTCCAAGGTACGACTGTATATGTTGACTTGGAAGCAAGTTCCAATGCATCCATTAAATGTATAGGATTGCACCCTGGAGGGTGAAGGGTGAGACAATGGTTAGAAACAGAAGCAGTGCCATTCCTCCTTCAAGCTTAGCTCCAGAAAACCTTAGAGTGGGTTGCAAATTGAGAATATAGGGTGCCAGGACACAGAGTTCAGGGTGTGCCTAACAATAAAATGTCTTCAAAACAAATTATCACCAACGGGCAATATTTTAACTAACATCCCCTCTCCCTCTCTCTCATGCATCTATACGCACACACATATATCTGGGACTTGTTTCCTTCACTCTGCCACAGTTGCTTGAAGCAGAGTTTCCTAAATGGTCATGGATTTCTTAGCTGTTACTGTGTCGTAGTTAAATACTTGCAGAAATGCGGTTCCCTCGAGGGATACCACTAGTGTCCAATTACAAGTGCCATCATCAATCATAAGTGTTATTTATTCAGCAAAATGAATTGCTAATTAATAACTGATGAGCATTATGGCCTTGAAGACGATTACACTATTAATTATGGCTGGCAATTGGGATTCTGCTCATGAAGGAATACCCAGCACACATATTCCTAACAATTAGTATTTGGGAGGTTACAGTGGATTTGCAGCAAGTGCAATAGCTAAGGAAGGAGAAAGGATTGCCTCCGAAGCTGTGCAGATATCAAACGAAAACCTCCCGGAGAATGAGTGAGATGAGACAAGCACCTGGCCTTCTGTGAGAATTTCATCCCAAAATAAACAATTCTCCTGAATGTCTGTGTACAAACTGTATGATAACAGGGTCCATAACAAAAGTTGATAGTCTAGTATTAGAGGCAGCTTCTTGGCTGATACAACTTGTGGTGATTAGTAGACCAAAGAGCAACTGTTGGCCTTTGGCAACTCCTACCTGATTTCCTGTTAGATTAGCCTTAGGGCATGTCCAGATGGCTCTCATTTAGGGGGCTGGACATATCACTTTCTCTGCACATCCAGTCTCCACGGCAGATGCAGGCAGCATGTTCTAGAATGTGTTGGCCCCCTGTCAAGCCACACAGCTGGCTCATCATGCAAGCATCAAGGTGTCCCAATGCAAACTAAACAAATCTCCGCCTTTTCCCAGGACACTTCCAGAGCTCCCACCGTGCTTATAAATGTGGTGGCTGCTGTGATCTGAGCTTTCCAGAAAATTCTGCTTTGGAAATTAGAATCCTTTGCACAGAAACATTTCCAGTTTGCATTGGAAAATTTTCAGGTGCCCTCGAGAGTGATCTAGCTGAGCAGCATGCATTTGCTTGGGTTTAGTAGACGAAGCAAATAACTTTGGAGCTGCCGCATTTGAAATACAGGGGAACCTTGCTTTTCGAATGTAACCCGTTCCGGAAGTCCATTTGACTTCCAAAACGTTCAAAAACCGAGGATCAAAGGGCTGGCTGCAAAGTCAATGGGGGGGATGAAAACACGCCTCAAAAGGCGTGTTCGACTTCCAAGGCACGTTCAAAAATGGAAGCATTCATTTCTGGGTTTTCGGCATTCGGCTTCCAAAACGTTCGGCAGCCGAGATGTTTGAAAACCGAGGTTTGGCAGTAGTTATTTGCCATTGCCATCAGTTCATTGTTACGAATAAACATATTTTTCCCCCTGTGGAAAAATAAAGCATGGTGGTGGGGGCAATTGCAGGAAATTTCCTTCCCCACATCACTGGGTGGCCATTTGCTCTACTATACAGAAGGCAATCCTATATTTCAGGGACGTCCAACTCCCAAGAGACTGTGATCTACTCCCGGGGGGGGGGACTAATCAGCGATCTACCCATTTGGGGGGGCGCCATAGTTTTGTCGATTATTTGAGGGGGTCACCATAAAATGCTGCCGAGGTACTAAACCCGGCAGTGATGACTCCGTCTTCCGTTTCTGAAATAGTAATAAGCCTGCAATCAACCACAAGTGACTGCTATCACCTGGGGATCGACCTGTCAATCGTGGTCAACCGGTTGGGCATCCCTGCTCTATTTGAATGTGTCTTCTGCTTGAAAGGCTGGCTGGTCCAAGACTGGTTTAAAGATAGAGAGTTGTAAGAAGGGAGGCCAGAAACATTCGAGTTTCCCATCAGCATCAATTGTCACCTGGACTTCATCTTGAGCAGATACATCTCCAGGCATGCTTGCTATTTTGCATGTCTGAAGATTTGTGCTCATAGTAGTATTAGGGTAAGTAAATTCCATCTCACTTTTACTACTGATTGCACCTACTTTGCTTCCAATCCATCCCATAATTTCCTGCTGAAATGTTTTATGCCACAAATGCTCCGGGTTATTTTTCCATCCCACTTTTGTTGTGCTATATTGAAAGAGTGCCAGTAATGTGGTAACATTGGGGAAGTATCCAAGAACAACTATTTAAAAAATAAATAAATCTTATTTATTGATTTTTCACACACACACACACAAAAAGATTTTACAAATTTTAACATAAACCGTGAGTTGTTTTATCCATTGACTTCCCGTCCTCTCCTTCCATGGTTTCCAGATTTACTCTTTACTTATTTTACCTATACTATTCCATACGTCCATTTTAACCTATTTATCTTAATAATTTGTGCTGTTGCTCATATTTCAAATCCAACTCGTGCTTTCATCTTGATGTAGTACCTCTTTAAATGCTCCATAAAAAGTCTCTAGTCCTCAAGGAAATTTTCATCATTTTGGTCTCTAATCTTTGCTGTTAATCATCCCAGTCCTCTCCAAGAAGAAATAATTAAATGGCATGAATCTGGTCCTTGAGGCCAAAAATCCTACAGGAATAACTAAATGTGATACTTGATACCGGTAGTGTTTAAAAATATTATCGTATTTTGCCGTGTATAACACTCCCCCATGTATAAGACGCCCCCTATTTTGGGGGACTCAAAATTAAGAAAAAGGGGGAGATTGCCCCCATGTATAAGACTACCCCCTTTTTTAAACATTTTTTTTAGTAAGAAAAACCCAAACCCTTAGTCTTATACATGGAAAAGTACGGTAATTCATGATATCATCTCACACATTTCCTCTCACTCTTGCTCCACAACATTAGCTACTGGCAACCCTACAGTCGTACTCCAAAATATCTGAAGGGCACCAGGCTCGCAAAGGGTACTTTGGGCTGTCTTCAGCCACCCAGTGATTATCATGGCTACCTTGATTCCAAGTCTCTGACAGCCAAGCCAAGTAGTTCACCCTCTTCATCACACCAGTTCACATACCTACAATGAGCAACAGAAGACAGGAAAATCTCCAGGGCTCCCAATCCCAGCTTCAGATAGTTTAAGAAGAAGAAAGGACCCTCCCTTTCATAAACAGGGCTTATTTTGTGACAGAACAC
Organism: Podarcis melisellensis; assembly: GCF_964234715.1. Classification (NCBI taxonomy): domain Eukaryota; kingdom Metazoa; phylum Chordata; class Lepidosauria; order Squamata; family Lacertidae; genus Podarcis; species Podarcis melisellensis. The sequence continues at coordinate 114,192,815 of NC_138528.1, read as the reverse complement.
ATTGGTACTGAGTACAGTCAAACCTTGGTTGTCGAAAGTAATCCATTCCGGAAGACTGTTCGACTTCCGAAACGTTCGACAACCAACGTGTGGCTGCCAGTTGGTTGCAAGAGCTTCTTGTATTCAAACGGAAGCTGGGTCGGACATTTGGATTCCGAAAAACGTTCGAAAACCGGAGCATTTACTTATGGGTTTTTGGCATTGGGAACCGAAAGGTTCGAAAACCGAGGCGTTCAAGAACCAAGGTTTGACTGTACCAGCACTTCTTTTCTTTGCTGTGAAGAAAAGAACCAAAAGGACGTTCCCTGACCATGCGGTTGTTTAAATAGCCCTAGCCACACACCCCAGCCAACCAAACTGGCTAGCTGGGGACCGTGATGCAGCCAGGGCCTTCCCGATGATGCAGGGGGCATGATCCAGCCCCCTTTGTGAGCGGGAGGCCCCGTGGCCTGCTCACACCACCGCCCAACCCAGAAGTGAAGCGGCCTTGCTGCCCATGGCAGCCATTTTGTGTCAGCACAAACAACCCTTTCCTCCATATTTGAGTACCAACGCCTCATATTTTTATATGATAGGTCTTGGTTCTTTTTCGTAATGCCTTTACTTACTGTGATTTCAGCCCTGATTCCATGTTCCTCCGAAAACCTCCCACTCCAGAGCATTCTCTTTGCTGCTTGTTGACGTGATGCTCATCAAAGAGGGATGATGAATCTACTGTTCATAACTGTTTGTGTACTAACGCTCTACGGTGGCATAAATATGCCTGATTTTTCTCAGAAATACCAAAGGCAGCTCCAGGAACGGACACAGGTTTTGAATACTCCTGTGAGCCTTCAGCAACTCGTAGCTACAGTGTTGACCTTTATGACACGCTATTTATTATCATGGGACACAGGGTGAGTAATGGTCATCCATTTGCTCAAAATTTGCTAGTCACACAAAGTATAGCTCTAAATTCATGCACTGTGTTGTGTTTGGATGGCAGTTTTCGGAGGAAAAGGAATAACAGAAAGCAGTGCTAGAATGCAAGCCTCTGAGTTGTTTAAAAAAATAAAAAGATTTGCCAAGCAATCTGGGGCTTAGGTCTCAGCAGAGTTCACCAGAAATTAGGCCCAGAATCCATTTAACTAAAAAGAGAGAGAACATTCTGACAACATTATTGCAGGCTACAGGTGATAATCTTGTCCCAAGCATAGCGGTCACCTTTTCCCTTTTCTTGCAAGGAATCCTATTCGGAATAAGGGAATTTCCCTTAAAAAAAGGGGGGGGGGGAGTTGACAGCTATGGTCCCAAGTCATCAAAATATTTTAAACAGTGACTAACATCAGCAGTTAGTCTAGAAAGAAAACCCCTAGAAAGAAAGAAAAATGCACGAAAAAATACTCAATTAATAGATCTCCAGATTCTGAGAAGGTTTTTCTGATATGTGATAAAAAAGCATGTTTGGTAAGAAGGGGAATAGGTTAGGCAAACATAGCACACCTCAAGTGGGCAATCAGGGATGGCCCTATCATTAGGCAGAGAGGGCAATAATGATAGCAGATTCTGGGCTGCCATGAAGAAAATAAAATAGTTAATTATTTGTTTTATATCTACCATAAGGGCTGGAGGGTAGGCTTTTCTTTTTTCCCCTCCAGCAGCTAAATGCCTCCTGCCTTCTCTGTGATCAGTAGAATTAGTTGCAGATAATGCAGCCAAAGTAAAATTATTTGGGGAGGGGGGATTTCTTGGAAAAGTTTTTTTAAAAAAACCAAGCAAAGAATATATGAGAACATCTAACTGAAGTTTATGGGGGGTCAGAAATCTCATGGAGGAATACAAAATCCTGAAGGGAATGCAAGTGAGATTCTACAAGACTATTTGAGGTAATGTCAAGTCGAAGAACAAAGGAACATAAACTAAAGCTAAGAAAGGGTCAGGCCCTAGAGGAATTTAGGCAGAATTTCTTTAGATGGGCAGAAAGGTGAACATATAGAATGAAAGGCAAAGGGCAGCATTTGTAGGGCGGGGGGAGGGGAGAACTGCTGTAAACTAGTCATAAAGAGATGGGAGACAAGTATTAAAACACAGAGGCCTTCATGCTGCAGTTGCTAACCTTACAGAAGGGGCAGTAGGTTATTTCCCCATATTCTAACCAGATTTCCCTCCCCTCTTGAATTTCTCTATTTCTAAAAGTAGGATATATACTCATAAGTGTCAAAAATCAAAGCCAAAGTGGATTGTCCAATCTATTTCTTCTCTTTCACACACACACCCCAGCAGACAATGTATCTATTTCAACATATTCAGTACAGAGGGCCTTTCTGGTTACAGACAAATTGCATCTAGGGGCCGAGGTCCCTTCACGCTCCCCCATAAAATATTTGAGGGGGCTGGGTTCCCCAAAGTTGAGGGGAATTCCCATTCAAATGCTGTGTGCGTGCCTTGTCATGTGATTGATCATGTGTCCTCACTCGCCTCCCTCCCCCCACAATATTTTAATCAAGTTGGGACCCCTGTACAGTGGTACCTCTGGATGCGAACGGGATCCGTTCCAGAGCCCTGTTCGCATCCAGAAGCAAACACAACCCAAGTCCGCATGTCTGCATGTGTGCGGGTCGCGATTTGCCGCTTCTGCGCATGTGCGTGATGTCATTTTTACCGTCTGCGCATGTGCAAGCGGCGATACCCGGAAGTAATGCGCTCCATTACTTCTGGTCACTGCAGCGTGCAACCTGAAAATACTTATCCTGAAGCTACTTCAGCCCGAGGTATGACTGTATGCTAACATCTGCTCTCCAGAAGTAACCAGCCCTAGGTTTGGAAGGGTTCTAGATGGAAGATGGTGGTCTATCACATCCCAAGAGTGGAATGAATACTGTAGTGTTTTGGGCATGGACTGAGTGGATCTCCATTCAGACAATAATTTAACTGGATGGCCTTGATAAAGCAATATTATGGATCCGTCTAATAGAGTTGTTGTGAAGATCTATGGGTCTATGCATGCTGTTCTGAGTTCACAGGAAAAAAAGTAGAATAGACCTAGAGCGTTTTATTTTGTGTCCCGTCCCCCACCTTTTCATTCCTTTGTTTCCTTTCATGCTCTGGGTCTTTACAGACTGGTGGGGAGGGGGTTTGGGGGGGGAGTCTGCAACATACGATTGATACAATAACAACGCATTAGCACTGGATTTATTACTGCACCGTCCACACACCACTCCATTTAACCCTGTGATGCTTCTCCAATGTTGTCACATTACTGCCATGTGGAAGGACACTTTTGCGCTACAGTGTAAACAAAAGCAAAACGTGTTTGGCTGGGGGTTATTGGGTTGGTTTTGTTTTTTATTTTGATTGTGTATTTTGTGTTTTTATATTGTTATTTTATCCCCTGAACCTCCCTGAAACCTGTGGCTGTAGGGCAGTATACACATTTAAACAAACAAACAAATTACACTGTCTACCCATCAGTTTCTGGCCACAGTTCAAAGTGCTGGTTCTGACCTATAAAACCTTGAACGGCTCAGGACCATGATACCTTAAGGATCCCCTCTCCACAAAGGAGCAAACCTGGATCAATCATCATCTGAGCCAGGAAGAGGAGGCCCCCAGCCTTAAGATCAGGGGGGGGGGGCTTCCTCTTCCTGGCTCATGTCTTCATGATCCAGGAAGAGGAAAGGAGAAGAGAGGACATTGAAGAGAAGTCCCATGCAAGGGTTTTGTTGCTCTCTTTTTGTTCAGAATCTATTGCCTCCTGATAAGCCATCCTGCAGGAAAGTTGAACTCATGCCTTGTTGTTGTTGTTGTTGTTTAGTCGTTTAGTCATGTCCGACTCTTCGTGACCCCATGGACCAGAGCATGCCAGGCACTTCTGTCTTCCACTGCCTCCCGCAGTTTGGTCAAACTCATGCTAGTAGCTTCGAGAACACTATCCAACCATCTCGTCCTCTGTCGTCCCCTTCTCCTTGTGCCCTCCATCTTTCCCAACATCAGGGTCTTTTCCAGGGAGTCTTCTCTTCTCATGAGGTAGCCAAAGTATTGGAGCCTCAGCTTCACGATCTGTCCTTCCAGGGCTGATTTCCTTCAGAATGGATAGGTTTGATCTTCTTGCAGTCCATGGGACTCTCAAGAGTCTCCTCCAGCGCCATAATTCAAAAGCATCAATTCTTTGGCGATCAGCCTTCTTTATGGTCCAGCTCTCACTTCCATACATCACTACTGGAAAAACCATAGCTTTTACTATATGGACCTTTGTTGGCAAGGTGATGTCTCTGCTTTTTAAGATGCTGTCTAGGTTTCTCATTGCTTTTCTCCCAAGAAGCAGGCGTCTTTTAATTTTGTGGCTGCTGTCAACATCTGCAGTGATCATGGAGCCCAAGAAAGTAAAATGAACTCATGCCTATCTCTGATCTTAAGGCTGGGGGCCTCCGGTGCTTGTCGCCGATTATTTTGACTCAGAACCTTCAAGAACAGCACGAGCCACGATCTTCTCCCTTTGCCTTTTCCCTTTCTTTCCTTCTGTGATTGCAAGATTAGTGGAAGGCACTCTCTGAGCCGCTTACTGGACCTTGTTAAGGAGGCTCAGCTGTGTTTTGCTATGCAGGACTCGCCCGTCTTCCCTGGTGACCTGGGACAGAAGATGGTTGGAGGAAGAGAAGTGGAACCTTTTGCAAAGGCAGAAGTGTGTGACCTTTCCTTCCCGGATCTCCCTCTGCTCAATGCCTACCTGCTCGACAGCAATGTCTTGTCACACGGAGGCAAGAAAGCAGGACTAGGCATTTGCAGAGGCCTGACTGCTGCTACAAAAGCAGTCTTTGGGCTCCAGTTGAGTGGAATTAATAATAATAATAATAATAATAATAATAATAATAATAATAATAATAATAAAAATAAAAATATTACTGTATCATCAGCATTCTCTGAAACTGCTGCAAAATTAAAACACTCTCTTAAATGTTTAGCAAACTGCCAGACAGAACAGTCAAGGAATTCAAACTTCCACACACAAAATTCTCTTTAAATCCACAGCATGTCCATTTCAGCGCTCTCATTTTTCCTCCCCCGGACTTATATTCAGTTTTCTGCCTATTGTTGGGGGGGGGAAGGATCCTTTAGCATTGTAGTGCAAATTTCTCCTAATAAACTACATTTTTGTAAGCAGCTTTGAATAATGTACACTACTTTGAAAGGTCTGTCCCCTAATATAATGCATTCTGTATCACTTATATAGCCATTTTGTGCGCACTTGTCCCCCACTGTATGTGTTTTTGTAAATGTTCTTCGGTTGGAGAACTGCGTCGCAAAATTCAGAGGATTCCTGCCTCTCTCTTCATATTGTTTCAGAAAGTGTGGATTCAATAGGTTTGTCATACACTGGCTGTGTGTGTGGTTGTAAGAGCATTAAGTCCAGCATCTAAAATTACCCAGCCACAAGACTGACAGCCTGCAGACCAGCATTTTTAATGCTCTGAATTCAAAATCTATTGACTCTGCCCATAAACTCATTCTCATAAGATGTATTCCAGATGGATTGCTATCCTCATTTTTAGGATCTGCATTAGGCATGTGAAAATTGAGCATTTTGGGAAGAGTTGTTTTATTAAAAAACAAATCTTATAGCTGCATACTTACATTCTGGGATTCATCTGAGTGGTTTGTGTTTTGGTTCATCGGTTTCGTCGGTTCATTTCTCTCTCCCCCACCCCACCCTCCGCCATGCCTTCACTATATTATTGACATATATCTTTAGGAAAACTCAGTCATGGATAAAAATCTGTGTTTGTTTCCTGCAGAATCTCATTTGTTCTCATTTAAGACAAATAAAGGTTTCGAGCTGAAAGGAGTTTTTTCAGCACACCAACGAACTAACTTTTGATGGCAACACTTGGCACACCTGTGCTGGTTCATGTAACCTGTTTCCCTTCATCATTCCTTTGTCCCAGAGACAGACTTGCTTGGCTTACTGCTCTATATTCATGAATATCCCAGTTTCACAGATGGGGCAACTGAGTCTGTGTACACATTACCATTCACTTGGACTCCAGTGTCCTCCCATTGATCACTTTTGAATCTGTGTACACATGATGTTAGGGACGCGGGTGGCGCTGTGGGTTAAACCACAGAGCCTAGGGCTTGCTGATAAGAAGGCCAGTGGTTCAAATCCCTGCGACGGGGTGAGCTCCCATTGCTCGGTCCCTGCTCCTGCCAACCTAGCAGTTTGAAAGCATGTCAAAGTGCAAGTAGATAAATAGGTACCACTCCGGCAGGAAGGTAAACGGCGTTTCCGTGCGCTGCTCTGGTTCGCCAGAAGCGGCTTAGTCATGCTGGCCACAGGACCTGGAAGCTGTACGCCAGCTCCCTCGGCCAATAAAGCGAGATGAGTGCCACAACCCCAGAGTCGGTCACGACTGGACCTAATGGTCAGGGGTCCCTTTACCTTTACTTTACACACAATGTTATCTGCAATCCAAAGCCTTCTGGTAGTCCAGCTTGGTCACAGCATCCTTATTCATGTTGCAGTGAATCCCAGCTGTGCGTCATGTGCCTTGGCGGCGCTGGACAGAAAGGGAGGAGGAAGAAGTGGGTGGCCCTGGGGATTGATGGCCTTAGGGTAAGCAGAATTGGTGCTGATCAGGACGCTGTGTTGGAGATGGTTAGAGGAAAGTCCCATCTCAGTACTGTCAGACATCCCATGAGTTGAGGAACTGCCTGATGTCAGGGCCTGGCTGGACGAAGAGGAGTGCTGGGAGGCACCAGCCAGGGAACCCAAGGGAGAGCCCAGAGGAGGAAGGCTCAGAGCCAGGGTATTGGTGGTGGGACACCGAGGAGAGGTCAGAGGGAGAAGAGTGGCAGGAGGTACCCGATGCTGAAGGGGAAGCAGGGTTTAGTGAGCAGGAAGAACCTGTGACAGGGAGCAGTTCAGATTCCAAGGCTGAAGCAGAGGAGGAGGGTCAAGGGAGTGTTGATGAATCCAGGGAGTCTCTCCTTCCTGCTGTAACAAGCTCCTCTCCCCCCCCCTCCGTCTCCAAGAACTCACAGAGTAATGAGAAGAGCAGAACAGAGGTCAGAGGTGATTGCCTCTAACTTCTAAAGTGTATCAGGTGAGCATATGCCTTGGTTTTGCACATTTAGCTGTTGCCAAGTGTGTGTATCATTCTTACTTACACCATCCAAACGTACTTCTAACCTTGTGGGTTTTATATTTGAGGCAGGTAATAAGGAGGATGATATCTCTACATGAACATGAGAGCCAGCATGGTGTAGTGGTTAAGAGCAGTGAACTCGTAATCTGGTGAACCGGGTTCGCTTCCCCGTTCCTCCACACGCGGCTGCTGGGTGACCTTGGGCTAGTCACACTTCTCTGAAGTCTCTCAGCCTGACTCAGCTCACAGAGTGTTTGTTGTGAGGGAGGAAGGGAAAGGAGATTGTTAGCCGCTTTGAGACTCCTTAAGGGGAGTGAAAGGCAGGATATCAAGTCCAAACTCTTCTTCTTCTTCATGAACACACACACACTTCTGAAAGAGAAGCAGTGTTGGAGCTATATGTGAGCAATAATTTCTTTCTCTGGCTTACAAATATATATATTTATTCTTCCCCTTCACTTCCTTTCTACCCCACATACTTTATAATATTAAGTAAAATCTAGCTGATGTCCAGGAAGGGTCAGACAGGATACATACCAATAAGCTTCATGTATCTGAGGTAAAAAACGTAACCAGGGACTCGAAAGAGTGGGTCTGGATCAGATAATGCAATGAAGTAACAAGAATCCCTCGTCCTGTCAAACCATTGTTGATTTGAAACATGAACCTGTGTAGACTAAAAACTACTGAAACTGAAATAATAAGTTTTAGAAACACACCTACCATATCCTACTATATCAAGCTGAAGAATGTGTGACTGAAATAATCACATCGAGTTTGATCCAAAGTCTCACTGAGTAACACATCCCATCATCACAAGGATTTCCACTTGTGCAATGGAATTCTCCCCCCTCCTCATCCCATGTACCCCCTAAATCTGTTTTAGGAGTTCCCCCAAACTTCCAGAACAGATGTGGGGATGTTGTGAGGTGTGGAAGGGAGAGGAAGAATGAGACAGGGAAAGTCTAATTACGCATGCATAAAACATTGTTCTGACAGTCACATTAGTTGGACACACCCCATATTATTTCCAGTATGGGTAATAATATATTGCAGAGAGTGTATCAAATAGTACTGGTGGTATATATTACAAAGAGAAAACCAAAAAGTATTGATTATCTATTATTTGCTAATATAGGGTTGCCATAAGAAACAGTGTCTGGGCAGAATTTGCTGAAATGTCCAGGAAAATCCGGACATATGGCAACCCTTGTTGGAAGTGTATATTTTAGCGATTTTCCTTAAAAACAGCTGGGAAATGCTCAACAATTTTGCAAAAAAAAACCCCAACTTTTGTCTCTGTGTTTTCACTTTTTGAAATATGGCAACCGTAGCTAATATTGCCAGACAAATACGAACCATTGTTTGTTATCCATTATCAGAAGTCAAGTGACACCCACAGTCAACGATCTAGTGTTCAGGATTATATTCTTAGGATTGCAGCCTAAATTGTTTTTATACCTCCTCACAAGATTTTAAATGTATTTACTCACGTGTAAGTCTCCTGAAATCAACCAGACCCACTGCCCAGTAGATATTGGTTAGCACTAAAACCATTAAGCTGCAATCCTATGTCTGCTTAGTAGGGAGTTAGCCTCACAGAACACTGTAGAACAGACTTAGGCAAACTTTGGCCCTCCAGATGTTTTGGCCTACAACTCCCATGATCCCTGACCACTGGTCCTGTTAGCTAGGGATCATGGGAGTTGTAGGCCAAAACATCTGGAGGGCCAAAGGTTGCCTATGCCTGCTGTAGAACTTACTTCTCAGCAAAAATGCATAGCAGTATTACACAGTTAGAGTTTTATGCCCTGCTCAAAAGGTACACTGGTGCCCAGATGTGCCACTGGTCCTAAGGTATACATGGGTTGGTTATTTCAGTTGAAAATAAAGATTATTTTTGCTTGTTGTTTCTAGTAAGGCACATGACATGATGGTGCGTGTGAACGGATTTCTCTTAGCTTTTTTATCACTTACAGTTATTTTGATAACAAAACCATAATAGCTGACGCTAGCTTAAATGAATGAATGAATGAATGAATGAAGCTGTCGTGTTTTCCCATAAGGAAGCTTCCATTTTCCTACATGCCCTCAGTAGCTTTTCTTATCTGATGTGCCTTTTCTGTGGTGGCCCCTACCTGAGCTGAGTCAGGTCCATGAGGCCCCATCACAAGACTGCCTCTGCCAGTGGACGAAGGCTTTTTTAAAAGTGAATTGTGCATTATCATCATCATCATTATCATTATTATTATTTTGGTGGCTCGCTTCTTTATAGTTTTTATGCTGCTGCAATTTGTTAAACAGGTTTGGCTGTTGTCATTACTGTGACTATCTGTTGAGGACAGATTACAGATCATGTTTGGTCTCTTCTGTTTTTGTTTCTCATTCTTAGCTGCCAGGAGTCTCTTTGGAGAAATAGGGGGTGGTGGTAATTTTAATAACAAAAGCAGCAACAGCTGCAATGTATCCCTTCAGCATCTCCATCCCACCATTGTTCACCTTTGCTCTTCTGTTGAATGCATTGTAGGTCTGAACTGGTGAGGCTGTTCTTGAGTTGTGTTCATCAAAAGGTAGCAGACCATCGCAGTGTCCCTCTTTTCCAGGGACAACCCGGGATTTACAGAAGATGTCCCAGTTTCTGATTGCATTGCAGAATGCCCCACTTTCCCTTAGGACGCCCCTATTTTCTTCAGAGAAACGTTGAAGTGTATGGAAGGACACCCTTATTTTCATTGAAGAAATGTTGGAGGGTATGGAGTTATGTGACACACACACCCCACACCCCCAAGCCAGTGAGATATGTAACTATACAACCTTTAGATGACATCTGAAGGCAGCCCTGTATAAGGAAGGGTTTTTTTAAAAAATAACGTTTAATGTTTTATTATGTTTTTACATATGTTGGAAGCCACCTAGAGGGACTGGGCCAACCCAGTCAGATGAGTGAGGAATAAATACAGTGGTACTCCTACTTACGGGCACTATCCGTTCTGGGGTGCCGATTGCACCCCGAAAAGTCCGTAAGTAGAGCACTGCTTCTGCGCATGCGTGTGATGCAACAGAGTGCTCCTGCGCATGTGCAAAGCACCAAGTGGCGCACCTGGAAGTAAACCCTTCTGTGTTTGCCGCGTTCGTAACCTGAATAAAACGCAACGTGAAGCAAACGCAACACGAGGTATGACTGTACTACATTTGTTCTTGTTATTATAGGATGTCCTTATTTTCATCAAAGAAATGTTGGAGGGCAATGGGGTAGGATCCTGGCAATCAACATCTTTCTCAACTCAGCGGAAAAGTAATACATACCCACCAGGTCCAAAACAGGCAAAATACCAGGCGTTTGAAATTATTTCATCCCAATCCCAAGCACTCCATTCCGCAAGAGTTTTATAACAGTGGGAACCCCACAGGGTCCTGAGTGTGGCCATATGAAGGAGGGGAGGGAGCAACCAGGAGTAGTCATGTTTCACATTATCATCCTTTTACACAGTGTAGCCAAAACATTTCCCTTTTATAAGGCTAAATGTCTCTTGACTCCCATCGAAGCCCCGGTATAAATATCCTTCTCCTGCGCCACGCACATCTGTGTAAGATGCTGCAGAGAGGATATAAGCTGTATAAAATCTTGATAGGACAAAAATAAAAATGTACGCCAATGTGTGCCCTGATAGATGCAGCAATTGATTTGTGGATTAGGTTTTTATTTTCAGACCATTGAGAAGAAATAATGTATGGAGGCAATCTAGTACTAAGCATTTTAGAAAATCTATTTGAGATCATTTCAGCAGAAGCTCTGGCAGTTTGTCATAAGAGGGGAGGAGAGCAGAGGATAATTGTCTGCAGTCTAGTAAAACACAGAATAACTGCCATCACACTTGAGTGAGCTTATAGCCAGCCTGTCCCAGGGCCTCTAGAAGATAGAGCAGTTAATGTTCCCTTTTATTTCAGAGGTTATGTCACTTGTATCACAGATTTATACCATGATACAGCAATTTCATCCAAACAGATGGATAATGATGTCAAAGGCAGAAACCCTGTTTTTATTGAGTTTTGCAAAGATTGCTCAGATAGCTGCTTCAATTGAAAAGCCCCAGCAGTGCCTCAGCTCTTAATCTTTGTAATCTCAGTGGTATTAAATTTCATCATTTTTGTTTGAAGGAGGAAAATTCTGCAGTAATGGCTTCCTAATAGGAAACGCAGAGGATGCAAGTACTAGGGGGCCTTTCGGTGCAGCTCTTCCATAAGCACTGCTGATTTATAGGGCTGTTTATGACAGAAAGGAAAATTATCTTCTGCAGGTATAAATCAGGTAAAGAGTAGGAAATTGAACTTAGATATCATCTTGTCAGATGCTTAATGTTCTTCCTCCTGTCACTTTGGATAGGCCCAATTTGTAGAATACTGCAGAGGTAAAAGAAGACAATTAACAGTGACAGTAAAGTAATAGATGAAGCTATAAAAGCCAACCTGCTGGTGCTAGATGCTATGTATGATTTTAAGATGAAGTAGCGCCAAAAGTATATATTAGCTCAAACCAACCATTTCCTGTGTTCAGCAATACCCGCTGTGGCACTCCTTTGTCACTTTCACGGAGATCTACATACTACAGTTTACATATTAATGAGCCAGTGGCATCTCACCTTTCCTGAAAGTCAAAGGGAGGCTCTTTGCCAGCTTATTGCCATTTGCTTATCAAAACCGCAGACATTATTTGCCGGCGGCGGCAGAGGGGGAGAGGAGGGGACAGTATTTTGATGCCGGGATCGTATTTGCCGGCAAGTAACATCGAGACAGAGACTGTCTAGACATGCACCGAGGCACAGAGAGCGGAAGAAGGCGACGATTGCAAACACAACAATGACAGCAGCCATTTTTAAAACGCCATGGGAAGGGCAAAACGCAAGCTCAGGGAAGCAATAGAAAATAATCAATTTGAACAATATGGAAAGGGGAGACTGTTACCGATATGATAAAAAGGGGGAGCCTAGCGTACAGCTGGCGGAGCTGGATTCCACACACCTAACTAAACAAGCAAAGCGAAAAAGTTTGCAGATTGTGCATTTTGGAGCTTGATTGAACCAGTGTGCCAATATATTTCTTCCTGCCTAAGAGCAGTTCGAAACATCCATGATGAAAAAGGTGAAAATGTCGGCAATGAAAATCAGAGTGAAAACTTGGCTTCTAAAAAGATGCAGCAATCACCTTGACCCAGCTAAGGAGACCCAGGTGCATAAGTTAAGTATCTTTGTACATGTCACTCATAGGATCAGGTATCAGGGGCACACGGGTGGTTGCATATGCCAAGAGTGGGTGCTTTCTCGTTGCATTTTGTTGCTTTCAAATGCACGTTCCGTTCACATTTTGGCATCACTGGTCATAAGCTGAATATCAGGCTTGGACCAAGGTCCAGGCCTGTCTTTGTACCTAGAATGGGACCTGCTTGGTTGCCCCCTGCCCCATGGATTTCCTCTGCCTTTGGTCTTTTCCCGCAGTGCATTCATCCACCCGATTACCTTTCCCCCTTCTTTATTATGGGGCTCAACACCCCTTTTTGAAAGCCACCAGGAGAGGCAGCAGTCATGACCCCCTGATACAAATATTACATTCCGCCAGCGGATGACTCATCCCTTGTACAGTGATCTCTCTTTTGGTTTGCCATACTTTTGCTGTGAAATTGAGAGTTTTGCTACAAGTTTCAGCTGCGCATAGGCATACACACTGCCATTTACTCCCATTTCTGGTTTGCGAAGCAGTGAGCACATGAGGTTGGCCACAATCCATAGGTATCCTGTACCTATCCTGCTGTTTCTTAGGAAATACCACATTTGGATGCATCCCCCCCCCCAAAAAAAACCAGCTTTGACCCAAACTGAGAAAAAGAATGACCCAGCTACGTTGTAAACTGCGAATGTGTACACACATCCATAGACAGAGCCCAGTAGGACCATCAGAGAGAAACTGGTTTTTCAAAAGCAACTACAGTGGTACCTCAGGTTAAGTACTTAATTTGTTCCGGAGGTCCATTCTTAACCTGAAACTGTTCTTATTTTATTTATTTTTTTAGTTATGCTTTGCACCATTTTTTCCCCAAGTGAATTTTTATTGTTTTCCTTACATATTCTTTTCCAACAAATTGTAATAGCACCATACATTCCCTTTGACTCTGCCGAGTCGCGACCCCCCTCCCTCCCCACAACTGGTATATTTATCCTCTTTCCATCACGCACATCATTCTCATATTAGTACTATTATACATTGGAAGTATTATGTCAATCCTGCTAGTATCTTGACCTCTTTACAATTCTTCTTTAAATATTCAATAAATTTACTCCAGTTATTTTGGTATCTTTGATCTCCCTGGTCCCGGATCCTCCCTGACACTTTGGCAAGTTCTGCATATTCTGTCAACTTCGCCTGCCACTCCTGAATAGTTGGTATATCTTGTACTTTCCAACTTTGGGCCAGAAGGGTCCTCGCGGCAGCTGTAGCATACATGAACAAATTTTGATTTGAGAGAAAACCTGAAACTGTTCTTAACCTGAAGTACCACTTTAGCTAATGGGGCCTCCTGCTGTCGCTGCTGCACGATTTCTGTTCTCATCCTGAAGCAAAGTTCTTAACCCGAGGTACTATTTCTGAGTTAGTGGAGTCTGTAACCTGAAGTGTATGTAATCTGAAGCGTATGTAACCCCGAGGTACCACTGTATCTTTAATTTTGAGAAGTAAGAGGTGAAATTACATTAAAGTGGTAAAGGTTGCTCCAAATTTTTGAAGGATTGTGAATGTCATTATATCACTATTCAATTGGCCACTATTCCCTCTAATGTGTTTACTCAGCAGCTTGGGCAGCTGTGGAGAACCAGACTGGTTACTTGTAACCAATATATTACTATACATTTCCTATCACAACTAAGTCCCACTGACTTGTGCGCAGGTTAATTGGGTATAGAATTGCAGCCTTAATTATTATTGGCCTGGCCAAAGAGCCCCGTATTTAGATTCTGGCAAGACTGACTCTAAGTCAAACACCAATGTTTCTTTTTGAATTGAATTAAAAGACATCATATCCTTCAAAAGCACTAGTTAAGTGTAGCCATTTGCTTACACGACCATTTTTGCAGGCTACCAAAGCCATTTTTGAATCCTCAAAGTGACAAGCAAAATCAACTGGATCCACAATAAAATACAGCTTTTCGCATTTTAAGAAACGGGCATTTCAGTCTGAAATACCAAAACCTGGAACCAAGCAGCTCCCATTGTGTGCAATACAGTCCGCGCCAAGGGACAAAATGGGGCAATAGATTTTCAAGGCAAAAATGGCACTTAACTGTCTATTTCTCATTGCAAAATCAATGGATGATAGGCACTTAAGTGCCATTATTTTCTTTGAAGATCTACCCCAGAGTGCACACATTGCCTGATACTTTTAAAACTAGACTTGTCAAACCACTTGAAAGTGTACTATGGGGAGCAGTACTGGTATAGAATAAATCTTTTCGTCTCCATTTGTGGACTTCTTGAGACAGAAACCCCATCATGACCTTTCTTTTCAATCTGATTTTCTTTTAAAGACACAACCAATGGCTGTTTACATGGGTAAAATTGTATCAGGCCATCATACCAAAGAAAATTCTGGTTGGGTGTGTTATAAAAGAGGCCATTGCATGTTGTGCTGGATGCAAGATTTTGGGGGTAGGGCTTGGGCAAGATACCCTCATTGCCATCCTGCCACACATCATCTGAGTGGGTTCCATTTCTTCCTCACCGCTGTCAATTCATTTGCCCTGTCTCTTCATTGGCCCAATCCAGACAATCGCCCAGAGGGAGAAAGAAAGGCAACTGGAAGGAGTAAGACTGTATTTCCTCGCTCTGTTCTTGCAGGGGACGTGAGCTGGCAGTGAGACCAAGCAAGAGCAGCGGCGTCAAGAGATTCCAGAGGGTGGCAGTGACTCAGGTCCCATGATGCCAAGCCTAGACATTGAGCCTCTACTCCCATGCAGGCTACTTGTATTCCACTTAAGAGGGGAATAGGTGAGGGCTGTAGCTCACGGGCAAATTATATGCTTATGTTCCAGGTTCAAATCCCCAACATCTCCATGTTTGGCTTCGAAAAAAGGGAAGACAACCTTGAGCTAGATGAGCCAATATTCTGACTCCTTGGAAGTCAGGTTTATTTTTATTGATTGATTTATTGCATTTAAACCACAGAGCCTAGGACTTGTTGATCAGAAGGTCGGCTGTTCGAATCCCCACAACGGGGTGAGCTCCCGTTGCTCGGTCCCTGCTCCTGCCAACCTAGCAGTTCGAAAGCATGTCAAAGTGCAAGTAGATAAATAGGTACCTCTCCGGCGGAAAGGTAAACAGCATTTCCATGTGCTGCTCTGGTTCACAAGAAGCGGCTTAGTCATGCTGGCCACATGACCTGGAAGCTGTACGCCGGCTCCCTCTGCCAATAAAGCGAGATGAGCGCCGCAACCCCAGAGTCAGCCATGACTGGACCTAATGGTCAGGGGTCCCCTTTACCTTTTTTAGCCCACCTCCGCAGAGCTCAAGAAGTCATACATGTTTTTTTCCCCCTTCCCCATTTTTATCCTCACAACAATTCTGTGAGGTAGGTTCGGCCGAGAGGCGAGAGTGACTGGCCCAAGGTCACCCCCTGAGCTTTGTTGCTGAGCGGCTGATTTTAAACCCTGCCCTCCCAGGTCCAACAATGTAACCAGGGACTCACCAGATCACCACTGATCATTCTACAAGCTGCACTTGCTCTCGCCTGCCTGATCCCCCCCCCCCCCAACGAGCCTTCATTACTTTTGTCTCAGATAAGCCTGGAGAGCTTCCAGCTGTATTCTCCTCCAGTTAGGAAGACTTATGAGGAGCTTTGAGAATCTCTTGTTTCAGTCTGAACGAAGCTGTGCTCCTGATGCATCGCTTCAAAATCATTTTGCCCAGGGTGAAAACTGAATCACTTTAAGAAGTGGAGGGCACAATCAATGGAACTGGTGGCAAATGGCTCTGCGATGCCTGGCGCTTCTTTGTTTTATTTATTTTTTGGTAATGTAATCAGCTGTCTGTGCCTGTTATATAAATGGAATGTGCTGCACTGGTTTAAAGGCAGCAGTTCTGTGCGGTGGGCAGAGGGGAATTGTAGCATCCTTGTGTCAGAGATTAGACTGGCCTGGCCGGGGTCTGTCATAATACCGTTCCTCTTTGGCACGCAGCCCATGTTTCCACGCCAAAGCACACAACGGAAAGCAAGCACTGCCAGATGCCCGCTAGGCGCAGCAATCTACAGGGAAATCTTCGTTAAGGGTTTTTAGGATCACCGTCTCCTGGGAGTAGCCCATCACCACATGTCATTAAGCTTGAATCCAGGAAACTGATTAACCAGGCACAGAGATTTCATTTGAACAGCCAGAAGATAACTTTGAGTCGAAGAGGCTCTAAGGAGGCTCCAGCAATAGAATGAAGAGGAAAGTAAACATTATTTTATTCATTCATTCGATTTTTATACCGCCCTTTATCAAAGGATCCAAGGGCGGTATACAACATTAAAAACACATTTTACAGAGCATCAATAACAAAAACTTAATAAAAAGCATAATAACAGACAGCATAATAATAAAATGACTGTAATAATAATCCTGTCCACCCCAGTTTTAATAGGCCATAGATTATTTAATGGACAAAAGCCAGGGTAAAGAGTGGTTTTTTTGACTGGCACCTGAAGGGAAGGCCTTCTGGCAGTTCCCTCACTGCGTGAAGTGAGGTTACAGGGAAGCAGGCAGAGGGCCTTCTCGGTAGTGGCACCCGCCCTGTGGAACGCCCTCCCACCAGATGTCAAGGAAATAAACAACTATCTGACTTTTAAAAAACATCTGAAGGCAGCCCTGTTTAGGGAAGTTTCTAATGTTTGATGTTTTATCGTGTTTTTAATACCACCCAGAGTGGCTGGGGAGGCCCAGCCAGATGGGCAGGGCATAAGTAATTAATTATCATTATTTATTTAATGTGAGCCTTTCTGGGGAGAGCATTCTACAGTCGGGGAGCCACCATGGAAAAGGCCTCTTCTTGGGTTGCCGCTCTCCAAACCTCTCAGGTAGGGGGGACCTTGGATGACAAGCGCAGGTTCTGGGATGGTTCGTATGGAGAGAGGTGGTCTTTAAGGTACTGAAGTCCTGAGCCATGTAAGGCTTTTAGGTCAACACCAGCACTTTGAAGTGGGCCATAAACTGATTGGCAGCCAGTGCAGTTGGGCCAGGATTGGTGTGATGTGCTCAAAACATCTTGTTCTGGTGAGCTGCCTGGCTACTGAATTTTGCACTAGCTGAGGTTTCCTCACTATCATCAGAGGCAGCCCCACATATACAACACATTGCTTAATCCAGCCTAGAGACTACCAAATCGTAGGCCACAGAAGTTAGGCTATCCCTGTCCAAATAGGAGTGTGGCTGGGTCACCTGCCGAAGCTGACAGAAGGCACTGTGCGCCACTGAGGTCACCTGGGCCTCAAGCAACACTAATGGACCCAGGAGTACCACCAAGCGAGGTACCTGCTCCTTAAGAGGGAATGTAACGCCTTCAAGATCAGACAACCTCATGTCTACCCAGTCAGCGGGAAGGTAAACGGCATTTCCGTGCGCTCTGGTTTCCCTCACAGTGTTCCCATTGCGCCAGAAGCAGTTTAGTCCTGCTGGCCACATGACCCGGAAAACTGTCTGTGGACAAACTCCAGTTCCCTCAGCCAGAAAGCAAGATGAGCATCGCAACCCCATAGTCACCTTTGACTGGACTTAACCGTCCAGGGGTCTTTTACCTTTACCTTTTTACCTGTGCCATGTCAAATCTAACATCTGCTTCTTTTTCCTGCTCATTCATGCTCACTTCTCTGCCCTCTTTTCCCATTGTGTCCCCTGCCTCAGACTTCACTTCTCATCTTTCATAATGGACAGGCAAAATGGGAACGACTTGAACATGGAAACTGAGGTGATGTGCAGATGGAAGGGAGTTCCAAATGTAAGACGCAGCCTAAGAGAAGAGGCCATGAAGATTTAAATAATCTCAGTACCCCTGAAGTCTCGTGTGTGGCATGTAACAATATCATGCACTTAGACCCTTACTCTACACACCATACACTTCAGGCACATGACTCCCCCCCCCAAAGAATCCTGGGATCTGTAGTTTGTTTAGCATGTAGAGAACTGTAGCTCTGTGGGGGGTTAAACTACAGTTCCCAAGATTCTTTTGAGGGAGTCATGTGCTTGAAATGTATGGCGCGTACTCAGCCTTAGTGAGTCACTTTTGGTCAAGGACCTGTTCTAAAATCTGCAGCGTGGATCATGAGCTGGATCGCCACTCAGGGGAATGTGCTGCCAGGGTAGGGACCCTATGGAAATATACGGGCAGTTGCATAGGAGGAAGGTGAATTGGCGAAAACAACTTTCTTCCCCTTCCTATGAGAGCCTGCACAGGATCAGAAGGTCACTTGTAAATGGGAAAGGCCCTTCCATTTACAGAAGGAGTGCATGGGGAGCCAAACCAGAGTTTTTGCAACACTAGGCAATTGTTACCTAGCACCCCAGCTAGGAAATGAGCTCCCCCGCAAAATCAGGCAAGCTGACACATTCTATGAGTTTTCAATGACTGCTAGAATCATTTTTATTTCATCGAGCCTTCGAGTAGTTGCAGGAGAAGGAAATTGCCTTTACCAAATCAGAAATGTACATGTCTGCTTCATATATTGAATGTTTATACTTCTTCTTCCCTTTGCTTATAATCTGTTTTGATCCTACATGCTGCAACCCACCCTGTGACCTTAGGGTGAAGGTAATATAGGTGTTTGGTATTAAGAAACTGATAAGCCCAGGAGTTCTGTAAGATTGCCTGTCACAGGTCTAGGGAGGAACACAAGGAGCTGAGTCAGATCTTTGGTTCATCCAGCTCAGTACTGCTGATGCAAGTTGTTCCCAACCTTTTTCACACACACACACACACACACACACACTGCAATTTCATAGCCTTACAAAGGCTTTAAGACAGCCTCCGCACCATTTGAGCCACCAATGGCACAAACAGAAGCAGGGACTGTCTTGAAGTCCTTTGCAAAAGTTTGAAGGAGTGGGACATGGACTTTGAGGACCACTTCAGCAAAGGGCCCTTCGAAGCAACCACCTCCCTTTCTCCTTTAAGAAGAGTTTGGATTTGGTATCCCACTTTATCACTACCCTAAGGAGTCTCAAAGCGGCCAACATTCTCCTTTCCTTTCCTCCCCCACAACAAACACTCTGTGAGGTGAGTGGGGCTGAGAGACTTCAGAGAAGTGTGACTGGCCCAAGGTCACCCAGCAGCTGCATGTGGAGGAGCGGAGACGCGAACCCAGTTCCCCAGATTACAAGTCTACCACTCTTAACCACTACACCACACTGGCGTAATTTAAACAGTGGAGTGAGCAGACAGGCCGCAGGTGAACCCATAAAATCAATCCATTGCCTAGGATGGAATGGATGCAGACTTCACACCATGCTTAGAGCAGACCTACTGAGGCACTAAGTACCGTATTTTTCGCCCTATAGGGCGCACCGGCCCATAGGGCGCACCTAGTTTTTTTGGGGGGGGGATAAAGAAAAAAAATATTTTCCCCCAGGCGCGGGGCTGGGGTGGGGGAAGCCCGAGCTTCCCCCAGCCCCCAGAACAGGCTGCTACCCACAAGCCTAGGGAGCCCGGCGGGAACTCCTGCGGGTTCCAAAGAATATTCACCAACCGGAAAACTCACTTCCGGGTTTGCGGCGTTTGGGAGCCAAAATATTCAACTCACAAGGCATTCAGGATCCAAGGTAAAACTATACTGTGTTTTATACTTTCAGTGTATTTGCTCTCCAGTGATTCTGAAAAGAGTGTTTGGGAGTTCTAGGTTTGTTTTTAACTGTAAGTCAGTTTTATTCTTGGTTTTAGTACTGTTAATCTTTTATACTTGTAGTTGTTGTTTTTTTTATTTCCTGTGAGCTGCTTTGGATTTGTTTTACCCAGAAAAGGACCATATGGATATTTAATACAACAAATATTTCATGAAATAATATTTGATGTTTATCGCATTTGGTTGCATTTGAGATGAGTGTTTAATGCAACATGTATTGACAACGTGTTGATTGGTGTATTTTTTTTGTAACTGAAAAACTGTCAAACAAAGAAGTTTTGTTTGTTTTTTAAGGTGGGGTGAAATGAATATCAAATATTTCCATTTGTTCTGCGCATTTTGGGGAGTGTTCTACAGGCTGAGTTTTGCGAGGCAATTTCCCAACCTTTCTAAAAGAACAAAAGCCAAAGCCAAATCTAATTTGTCCAAAAAAGAAAATCCTGACTTCAGCAGAGTTCACTTGCAGATGTTATTTGCACCATTTATTTATCAAAAATAACTAGAAAATGTTTTTAAAGCATCATCCCAAATGGTACAAATAGAAATGTGACATGCTTGGCAAGGCTGTCTATTTTACTTATACTGCTTCACTGTTTCATATTCTGAGCAAACTGAGAGGCGATTTTCCCTCAAGAGTTCAGGAGGGCATATGGTTTCATTTCTTCAGAAAATTGTTTCTCGGGATTTCAATCTTTTTAGCTAGATATGACAAAACATAATATCAGGAACACTTATGCTTCTTATCAGTTCTGTTTTCGAACATAAATCATCGATCAGTATACATTTAAGTCAGGTGGCTAAGACGCCTCGAAGAAAACAGATAAATGGACCCAAATATTTTAACAAAACTGCACCACCTCACTCCCCTAGCATTAAGTGGCTGAACGAGCCTAATGTATGAAATCTGAGCTAAGCTGAATATATCTCCCCAATGTTGTTGTACTTTACTCAGATGGCACAGAGGTATTTTTCTATACATTTCTATGGCTGGTTTATGCATTGATCCACTTCATAAACTCTGTACGCATTCGGGTGCAAGGGGTATGGGCCAAACGAAATGTGGCATTAATTGCGCATAAGCAATCACACACACACATATTCCATATAGAACCTGCTATGTAGTCAAGCACTTGTTCTCTCCTTGTGCAGTATGGACAGCCTTCATTGCAGCAGACAGAATGCAAGGCGAACTATATTTGTGCACCAATGTAATCTCAAAGCCCCTTTTTTCTTAGACTGGCAGCAGTCAGCAGAGAGATCAACATGGTGGGGTAGGAGAGCTGAAAATACATAATGCCAATATATTTCATATCTGGCAACCAATGCGCCCCTTTGGTTTCAGATAGTACATGGGTAGAAGAGTGTAAAAAGCCTGGGAGACATGTTTTCACGGACCTCTGGTAGCTATGGTGACTTATTTCCCAGCAGTAATGTATTTAGTGTTAACTCTGGAAGTGTACACTGGATTCTGACAAAATGTAGATTGTGCTCTCGGAGGCTTAATTTGGTCAGAATCAAGTCTGCACTTCCAGAGTTAATGCTAAATACATTAGTGCTGGTAAATGAGCTACCATAGCTGCTGCAAGTGGGCAGTGAAAATTTATGTCCCGGAATTTTTAGACTCGTCTACCCATGTACCATCTGAAACCAAAGGGGCACACCAGTTGCCAGATGTGATTTTCCCCCCAGCTCTCCTACACCACTAACACAATCCCCATGAGGTATCAGACATGCTGAAGCAGAAGGCAGTAGTTAAAGTGCAAATGTTGTGCACATAAAGGTAAAAGGACCTCGGGATGGTTAAGTCCAGTCAAAGGCGACTATGGGGTTGCGGCGCTCATCTCGCTTTCAGGCTGAGGGAGCTGGCGTTTGTCCACAGACAGCTTTCTGGTCATGTGACAAACATGACTAAACTGCTTCTGGCGCAATGGAACACTGACAGAAACCAGAGCGCACAGAAATGCCATTTACTTTCCCACCACAGCAGTACCGATTTATCTACTTGCACGGGCGTGCTTTCAAACTGCTAGGTTGGCAGGAGCTGGGACAGAGCAACGGGAGCTCACCCCGTCGCAGGGATTTGAACCGCCGACCTTCTGATCGGCAAGCCCAAGATGCTCAGTGGTTTAGACCACAGCGCCATTCACATGAAGGTAGTCAATGCTATCACAATGAGCAGGTCTTTGACCTGTTGCGGTAGTTTTCCATCCAGAAGATATGGAATGCCATGCGTGTACACAGTTTTTCTAATCTTTTCTCACGGGAAACCATGGCAGCAGTTATTATGGATCAAATATGAAAATGGGTAGTCTTATTTGAGTGCATAATTAGAACCCACTACATAGAGGTGACAGCTCCACAGTCAGGCACTACATAGGGAGCGGGTGGCGCTGTGGCCTAAACGACAGCCTCTTCGGATTGCTGATCAAAAGGTCAGCGGTTCAAATCCCCATGACAGAGTGAGCTCCATTGCTCTGTCCCAGCTCCTGCCAACCTAGCAGTTCAAAAGTATATCAGTGCAAGTAGATAAACAGGTACCGTTGTGGCAGGAAGGTAAACAGCATTTCCGTGCACTCTGGTTTCTGTCACGGTGTCCTGTTGCTCCAGAAGCGGTTTAGTCATGCTGGTCACATGACCTGGAAAGCTGCCTGTGGACAAACGCCAGCTCCCTCAGCCTGAAAGCGAGATGAGCGCCGCAAGCCCATAGTCGCCTTTGACTGGACTTAACCCTCCAGGGGTCCTTTACCTTTTACCTTTTTCCTTTATTACGTAGGAAGCTACCTTCTACTGAGATGGTCTGTCTAACTCAGCATTTATGCTGACCAGCTGCAGATCTTCCAGAAGTCTATCTCAGATACTTTAACCGGAGGTGCCAGGGACTAAACCTTGGATTTAATCAGCACGTTCTGTCCCACTGAGGGTATCCTGGTGGTCCCTCAAGCTAGGATGCCAGTGCAAGCACAATGGCACACTGGGACACACCAGGATTGTTGCATCCACCTTTGTGCTTTACTTTGGGGGACACAGAACGGGGGAAGGAGAGGACTGACCGATTGTGCAGAACAGCAGTGGGCTTTGGCTATTGCAATCCCAGCGGCTGGTTCTCCGGAAAGTTATAAGGAGGGAGCTGTGCACTGGGAGGGCTAAGAGCCAGCTAATTGTTGGCCTCAGGTTAGTTAGCTGATAAGGAATGAGGACTACAGTGGTACCTCAGGTTACATACGCTTCAGATTACAGACTCCGCTAACCCAGAAATAGTATCTCAGGTTAAGAACTTTGCTTCAGGATGAGAACAGAAATCGTGCTCTGGTGGCGCGGCAGCAGCAGGAGGCACCATTAGCTAAAGTGGTGCTTCAGGTTAAGAACAGTTTCAGGTTAAGAACGGACCTCCGGAATGAATTCAGTACTTAACCTGAGGTACCACTGTATAGCTCAGGGGTAGAGAGTATGCTTCCTATGCTGAAGGTCTCCAACATCTCCATTTTTAAAAAATAATTAAAGGATCAGATTGTAAGAGGTAGGAAAGAAAGTCCTCTGCTGACACCTTGGGAAGTCTCTGCTAGTCAGAAGAGACAATACTAGCCTAGATGGAGAAATGTGTGGACCTAGTGCAAAGCGTTTCCTGTGTTCGAAGATGGGATTGCATGCAACTACTGTATACACAAATCCAGACCCACAGTGTATACGTGGTGATAGGGATGGGAAAATATACCCATTTTTATTTCTTTCCATTTCTCTTTTTTTTCTAATCACAAGTTCAGTCCACAACATTTCTCATTTCTCACATCAAAGTACAAGTAGACAAATAGGTACTGCTCCAGCGGGAAGGAGCATTTCCGTGTGCTGCTCTGGTTCGCCAGAAGCGGCTTAGTCATGCTGGCCACATGACCCCGAAAAACTCTGCAGACAAACGCCGGCTCCCTCGGCCAATAAAGCCGGCCTCGACTCGACCTAATGGTCAGGGGTCCCCTTTACCTTTTTTACCCCACCTCCGCAGAGCTCAAGAAGCCATACATGTTTTTCTCCCCCTTCCCCATTTTTATCCTCACAACAATCCTGTGAGGTAGGTTCGGCCGAGAGGCAAGAATGACTGGCCCAAGGTCACCCACTGAGTTTTGTTGCTGAGCGGTTGATTTTAAACCCTGCACTCCCAGGTCCAACAATGTAACGAGGGACTCACCAGATCACCACTGATCATTCTCCAAGCTGCACTTGCTCTCCCCTGCCTGACCGTCATGACTGACTCTGGGGTTGCGGTGCTCATCTCACTTTATTGGCAGAGGGAGCCGGCGTACAGCTTCCAGGTCGTGTGGCCAGCATGACTTTCTCACTATGGTGGTGGCAGTCTCCACAGAGCAGAATTTCGTAGGGGAACTACAATGCAACATATGTCAAAACTGCAAAGGAGAACATTCCTCTTCAACCAGGCCTTTGGCTGATTAACATCCTATACCCTTTTAAAGGTGTTTCTGGGAGGGGTGGGGTTATTGTTTTTTTTTGGTTCTAGTTTTTATTATGTACTTTTAGGGTTGCCATATTTCCAGAGGTAAAAATCTAGACAAACCAAGTTTTACCCCCCTCCCAGCCAGCCACTACCGCCAAGCCCGAAACAGACCCAGAGCCTGAAACCCAAGTTGCCTGCACGCACACACATATACACACATATATCTTTAACACACACCCCCCCCAAAAAAACCCAGACATTTGCTATCAATTGTAAAAATCCCACTGGGTGGGCATGTAACCCCCCCCCCCAGAAGATGATGTGTCCAGGATTTCCCAGACATATGGCTACCCTATTTTTATATCATGAATAGTGCTGAGACCCACAGATGAAGGGTGGCATGCAAATAATAATAATAATAATAATAATAATAATAATAATAATAATAGGAGTAGGAGTAGAAAGAACTCTTGTCTTTTTACTCAACTGTTGGGGAGAAAGATACCTGCATATGTTTCAAATAAGTGTGTAAATATGCAGAAAGATTATTCACGCCTGCATTTTCATTATTTACATGCACAAAAACCCAAGACACATCCTTGTCTGTCTCTCTCTTATGTGTGTGTCTGTATATTACAGACACACACACACACACACTTTTCTTTTCTTCTCCCTCTTTTTGGAAATAATTGCTTGCAAGATGGGAGCTAACACACAATCTCAACTTGTAGTAGAGGTAATTGCAGCACTTACTGCTCCTGTCATCTTGATGTATTACTATGTATCAAAGGTCACTGTTTTGTAGTCATACATTATCAAATTTGAAAGAGCAATATTTGATTCTGATCAGCCTTTAAACTGCCCGCAATGTACATGAAACGGATAGAGGAGTTTCTTAGCTTTAAGCATCACGCGGCTGCAGATGGCTGCAGCGTTGACGCTGGCGGCACCGGGAGATAAACCGATGTTTCGGAGGCTGAGGGGTCAATGAGCCGGCTTGACAGGGTTAGATGTCAGCACTATGAATCTAATGCAATGCATTGCAGTGATCACAAGCTAAAGTGGCTATACTAATGAAAATAAAACCAGCTGAAAAATGACATGGGGCAGTACCAGGCGGGCAATAATGTAGAAATAAGGACATAAATCACCATTTAGAGACAATAAGCCTATAACAGCTCCCCTGAAATGTTTACATTTTCTACTGATAAGCTATCCCAGGACAAAAAGTCCACCCTTTCCCCATTTGGTGCACTTTTGTGAAGATGCAATTCTCAACATAAAACGAAGTAATCAAAATAGGACCCAGCTACTGCCTGGACTTGCCAGGCACCTCCCCAGTACGACTTAATAGTCTTGTTCCTTCTTGACCCTAGAGGACAGCTAGCTGCTGATACCATGATTCGACCATTTACGCAATCGGTTGCTCTATAGATAGGTTCTTATGTGCAGAGGAGCTGCAGACTGGATTCGTTTAATATGGGAGCTCGTCACATTAGTTCAGTGATGGCTTCCACACCACCAGTATAACCTACGCAAAGGTTCCTAGATGCTATGTGAGTCAATTCAAGGCAATTGGGGAAGAATGGTTATTAGGGAACGAACTCACAAGATATTCATCGTTTCCAAAGGCCATAAAATGTTGTATGCCAGTACAACATGTGAAATTGAGCATGATTAAGTGGGGACAAGATGTGGGTCATAATATTGATTATGAATTATGGGGAAAGTTGTGGAAAACAAAATAGGAATTTTACGGCATGTTACGCGATAAAAGAAAATATGGTGAAAATGGCCCACAGACGGCATTTAACACCCGCCAAATTGGCGAAAATGTCTAAAAAAGAAAAAGGTACATGTTGGGAGTGTAATGAAATTGAGGGATATTTTATTCACATGTGGTGAATAATTAAAGAATATTGGGAAACCATATATAATGATTTTTTTTTAAAAAAATACTTTTTAAAACTTTCCCCAAAACACCTGAGATTTTCCACTTGGGGATGGTAACAAGGGAGGTCCTCAAAAAAGCAAAAGAGTTTACTACTCTACGTCACTGCTGTAGCTAGAACCTTATTGGCACAAAGGTGGAGAATAAGGATAGTGATGAATGGCTGTGTAAAATGTTTGAATATGCTGAACTGGCTGGTCTGACGAACAGGATAGATTCCGTCAAGCCTTGCGGGACCTTTCTCCCCCTGGCGACTCATTGACTGAGCTTGTTGAGGGCTGGAATACCCATCTCCTGGCAGCCATCAATGAGATCGCACCTAAGCGCCCTCTGCGACCCCGCAGAAACCGGGCTCCCTGGTTTACCGAGGAGCTCCGGAAAATGAAGCGGGACCTCAGACGGCTAGAGCGAGTATGGCGGCGTGCCCGTGACGGAGCTTCAAGAACATCTTATAGGGTTTTTATGAAAACCTACGAGATGGCTGTGAAGGCCGCTAAGAAGTCCTACTTCTCGGCCTCCATTGCATCCGCTAGCTCTCGCCCGGCGCAATTATTTAGTATAATTCGGTCTTTAACGTCCCTCGAAGGACAGCCAAATTTAAATAACAATTTGACACACAGCTGTGAGGCATTTGCGAGCTTTTTTGCGGAGAAGGTCTTGTTGCTCCGCCATGACCTCCCTGCCAATTTGGATACAATAAAGGAACTGGAGGCCCCTCGACTGTCCTCGGGTCCAGTATTGGACCACTTCGACCGGATATCCCCAGCCGATGTGGACAGACTCCTCCGAGCTGGAAAGCCCACCACCTGTCCTCTTGACCCGTGCCCGTCTTGGCTGATTAGAGCGTGTCCAGACGAGGTGCGGGTCCTCCTGGGGGATATCATCAATTTGTCCCTTGGCACGGGGACATTCCCAGGGGAACTGAAGGAGGCAGTGGTGCGCCCGCTCTTAAAGAAAACATCATTAGATCCTTTAGATCTATCCAATTACCGCCCGGTTTCGAATCTTCCGTTCCTGGGTAAGGTGATTGAGAGAGCGGTTGCTGAACAACTTGGTGGGTTTCTGGATGAAACATCGGCTCTGGATCCATTCCAGTCCGGCTTCCGCGCTGGTCATGGGACCGAGACGGCTCTGGTTGCCCTAACAGATGATCTTCGTAGACAGCTGGATCGAGGCGGGTCGGGGCTGCTGATTCTTCTAGATTTGTCAGCAGCTTTTGACATGGTCGATCACGAACTTCTGGACCACCGCCTTGCCGACGTGGGGATCCAGGGCACAGTCCTTCAATGGCTGTGCTCGTTTCTCTCTGGTCAGGGACAGAGGGTGGCGCTTGGGGGGGAATTGTCATCGCGCCACTCCTTGGTGTGTGGAGTGCCTCAGGGTGCGATTCTCTCCCCGATGCTTTTTAACATCTTTATGCGCCCCCTCGCCCAGCTTGTCTGGAGTTTCGGGCTGGGCTGCCATCAGTATGCTGATGACACCCAACTCTATCTGTTGATGGATGGCCATCCTGACTCGGCCCCAGACACACTGATCAGATGCTTGGAAGCTGTGGCTGGATGGTTACGTGGGAGCCGGTTGAAGTTAAATCCTTCGAAGACAGAGGTCCTCTGGCTGGGACGGGATGATATGGGACTGAGGGGGCAGCTCCCATCTCTTGCGGGGGTGCAATTAGTGCCAGCACCGTCCGTTAAGAGTTTGGGTGTAATCTTCGATACCTCCCTCTCCATGGAGGCGCAGATTGCAGCTATTACAAAGGCGGCATTTTTTCATCTCCGCCAAGCTAAGCAGTTGGCTCCTTACCTCTCTCGCCCTGACCTAGCTACTGTGATCCACGCGACGGTCACCTCCAGACTGGATTATTGTAACTCGCTCTACGTGGGGCTGCCCTTGAGACTGACCCAAAAACTCCAGCGGGTGCAGAATGCCGCAGCGAGACTCCTTACGGGGTCTTCGCTGCGAGATCACATTCATCCGGTGCTATACCAGCTGCACTGGCTCCCGGTGGAGTACAGGATCAGGTTTAAGGTGCTGGTTTTAACCTTCAAAGCCCTATACGGCCTAGGACCCTCGTACCTACGGGACCGCCTCTCCTGGTATGCCCCACAGAGGAACCTACGGTCTTCAAACAAAAACACCTTGAAGGTCCCAGGCCACAGAGAGGTTAGGCTGGCCTCAACTAGAGCCAGGGCCTTTTCGGCTGCGGCTCCAACCTGGTGGAATGCTCTGTCACAAGAGACAAGGGCCCTGCAGGACTTGACATCTTTCCGTAGGGCCTGCAAGACAGAGCTGTTCCGCCAGGCCTTTGGTTAGGGCGCAGCCTGACTCCCTCCTTTGGCAACCTTTACAAAACTTTATGGCTGCCATTAATCTTGATTTTAATTAATTTTTATAATGTTTTTATAATGTCGCACTATTTTGGTGTTGTTAGCCGCCCTGAGCCCGGCTTCGGCTGGGGAGGGCGGGATATAAATAAAATTTTTTATTATTATTATTATTAGGATAAGAGAAAATGAAGATAAGGAATATAAGGAGGAATGGATCATGTTTATTGACTACTTCAAGAACCAGTATAGACAAATACATAGCAGAGTTGAAATACCGTACTGGCCCGAATATAAGCATCACCTTTAAAATTCATTGGGGGGGGACACAATACCCGAATATAAGCCACTCCCTTAAAATTCCGTAGGCACTCCAACCCGTTCCGTTTTTCCATATGTCTGTTTCAGCAGCGATATCGTAAACGTCGGTTTTTGTAAGGTCACGAATTTAAGCCACACTTCAACTTTTCACGGTTGGAATTTGGGGAAAAAGTGACGCTTATATTCAGGCCCGTAGAGTAGATAGGACTATTTAATAGATAACAGATTGGATGATTAAAAAGATGTGGGCTCCATGGAGTAGCAGAAAAGCAAAGTAACCAGGAAAAGGGTGGAAGGGAAGTCATATGGTATATGCATACATGCTGCATTCAGTACAATATTGTAAGTGGGACAGGGGGAGGGCGTTAAATATGCTCTCTGTTCCTGTTTTTGAAAATGCAACTAATTAAAAAAAAATTGTATGCCAGTTCTCACACAATACCCACAAGCTCTCTTTTCCATTCCCTTTTAACAGTGGGGTTCACTACATAGAAGCCTTGGTAGAACCTGGAGGTTCAGTTCCACATGTAGACAGAGGGCAAGGTTTTCCCCAGGTTTAACTTTATCAGAATTGTACACATTGCTATTTTTCTAGGTGCCAGTTCTCTTAGTTCTCTTATAATGGCAATGGTGCCCATCTGAGAGGTGCCGGAACTGAGTTCCAGGTGCAAAAAAAGCCCTGATTGTACATTGTTTCTGACTAAGAAAGTCCTGAAGCGACTCATGATTGAAGTAAATAATAATAATAATGACGATGATGATGATGATGCAATACAGTGGTACCTCAGGTTAAGAACTTAATTCGTTCTGGAGGTCTGTTCTTAACCTGAAACTGTTCTTTACCTGAAGTAGCGGGGTTAGCGGAGTCTGTAACCTGTAGTGTATGTAACTTGAAGTATATGTAACCCGAGGTACCACTGTAATAAAATCACATAAGCAAATATTAAAAACAGATTTAACAATACAATCATGTCTACATCGAATCAAGCCGCACAATATTCAGTGGGTAAGTGTGTATGTATGAGATTGCATCCTTAGTGTCATTGTCCCAGCTTCTGGACATCAAAAGAAAACAGACTAAGGCAGCTGGCAGTCGGGCTAAATGTTCTCTCTCAGAGCAACTGTACAGTGGCAGACCTTGGGGTCTTAAATTTCAGCGGCACCCTGTGCAATGCCAAAATTCACCCCCCCACACCTCCCATGCTCCATTCTAAATCATAGTTGCGGCCTCCCCTGCATCACCCCCAAGGCTCCACGCCAGGGCGACTGAACCAGTCGTGCTCCTCTATCTCTGCCTCTGCTGTGCCTCACAAGGTGGGTGGGAGAGCCAATTTGCTGTAAGTGGTTAGCATTGGTCTAAGACCAGAATTTGAATCCTCATTCATTCAAGAAGTTCACTTGGGACGGTCACTGCCTCCCAAACTATCCTAAGTTGTAAGGATAAAATGGGAAAGGGGAGCAGAGTGTATACCACTTTGAGCGGCTTGGAGGAAAGGTGGATTGTATAAATGTACCACTTAATTCTGCAGGAATTTTTTTACTGTTGGAGGGAGTGCTTTTGTGCAGGATAAGTAGCAAATGTGTGCATCATGGGGGTGGGGCAGGTCCAACCCAGCCTTCTCTCTTTTGTGCTAATTTTCTGTCTGCAGGACAGTATTTTGTTTGGTGCATTTCAAAAGCAAACATACCTAAACATACCTTTTTTTCCTTTTAAAAGAAATGTTTAGGGGTAATCTCATTTTCCTAATCATATTGAAATACTGCCCCTCAATGAGGCCCAACTTAGATTCACAAAACGTTTAGGGGGTATGCGTACCGCTGCGTCCCCCCAGGAAAAAAGCACTGCCTAAAAGAGAATTTTAAAATGTAGTTAGAACTGATGCTAGTGCTTTGTGGGGCGGGGGAGGGGAAACTCACCACAAAAGTTGTTTGTTGTTTAGATAAAATGTTGTTTAAATAAAACACTTTAGAATGTTTTATCATTTTACTGTTGTTAGCCGCTCTGAACCCGGTTTCGGCTGGGGAGGGCGGGATATAAATAAAATTTATTATTATTATTATTATTATTATTATTGATTACAATTATGGGTGGATTTTTGGCTCAGGCATTGGGTGTATATCTGTTCCAGCTCCGTTCCCCATCCCCCGACTCACACAAAAATAATTATTTAATTTTAAAAGGTAAGGGCACTCAGTTCCCCTGAGTTCCAGCTTTAAAATTCCCTGACTGACACTGCCCGTTTCTTGTGTTACCTTTGCAGCACAGGGGCAATTGCAGCGAGTTCTGCTCCTTCCCACATGGCTCAGTCAGGTAGCATTGAGGAGCCCTGGACCACACGCAGTAAGTGTGGCTCTAACCCAGGCCACCATTGTTGCGTTTTCTAGCAGGGATGATTTCAGCATTGTGGGAAGAGCTACCTTGCATTTCTTCCAACAGCCTGGAGCCTGACATTACCTTTGCAGTGTGGGAGCAGCTGTCCTGTGGCAGCTGCCCGCCCAACGCTGTAAAGGTAATGCACCCTAGCATTCGATGAACTTGTCACAGATTGTAAATCCCACTGAAAAAAAACGGGGACAGGAGAAAAGCAGGAGGGGAAAGAAACAGAACCGACAGACAACTGTTTATATAGGAGAGAGAGAAATATGCGGCTCTGTAACACAACCTGCGCACCACAATAAATGTTACAGGTACACAACCGTGTGTTTCTAGAGGGGCAGCCATGTTAGATGTTGCAGCAAACACAGCAGTCTTGTGGCACCTTAAAAACTGCCATAAGCTTAAAGAGTAACAAATGTTCTCTTTTATTGAAGTGGGGATGTGTGTCCGGTTTTGAGGGAGAGAGGCCTTCACTCTTCCTCTTTTCCAAGACTCGCTTTTTATTCCGAGACGCAGCCAAAGAAATTGGCCTCCGTAGGTCAAACACCTGTTAATTGACCTGCATGAAATGTGTGGACTTCAGCCAGCTGCTGTTAGGCAGACCTCTGTCACCTCATCCATTTTGGTGAAGTCCAAATCTGACAGACCCTAGAAATAGAACCATCATAATCTTTCATGGATGTTATATCTCTATATCTACACATGTAGAGAAAAGTGAAAAATTAAATTATTGGGCTCTATCTAAATAGGGTTCCCCTCCACCGATGAAAGAAATGATTTAATTCAACAGGTGCTTTTGTCAGCATAATGGAGAGGGAGGCAATTTTGGCAAAACACGTCCTTCCTGCTGTCCTCTGTGTCCCAGGATTAGAATCACAGAATAGTTGAAAGGGACCACAAGGATTGTCTAGTCCAACCTCCTGCAATGTAGGAATATTTTGCCCCACATGGATCCCTTGAAAATCTGCTTTGGGACGTGGGGCTGTGGGGCTGAAGGGGGAGAAGGAATATTCAAAAATCACCTCCTTCCACTAGTTCAAAAGGCATTCTGTCAGCTGAGGGACACCAGAAGCATACAAGCCATGGTTTTTATTTGTTGCAAAATGCCCAATTTTATTTATGTTCAGTATTTTTAAATGCCTGGCTTTCAGAGCAAAAGGCCTGTCAATGTGGCTCTCAGTCACAACCATGAAACATGAATTATGCAGCAGGTAAGATGCACCCCAGTGCAGATAAACCAGATTACGCAATTTAGTGTGCTTTAAAACACAGAAATGGCAACAATTTGCAGTCCAGCCTGGCACCTTTAGCAAAAAAAAGCAGGTTGCAATGATGAAGGTCTTTAAGGCCCATTTGAAAGCCGATGAGGAAGGAGCCAAACATACATCCTTTGAGCGAGAATTCCACAAATATGAGGCCACCAACAAAATGATCACATCTCTTATGCCTGCCAGTATAATTTACCTTGTTGGCTGGCCCACAAAAGAAGCTTCTGCAACCAAGCTTCTGCAAGGGCTTATGAGTTCAGATGGCCCTTCAGATAAGCTGGCCCCAAACTGCTTAAGGCAAGGATCCGGAACTGGATCTGGTCAGTCGGTTGGATCCTTAACTCTGCCTTGCCCCCACAGGACAAGTTCTACAGGTTGGGTAAGGCTTAGTAGGAGTAACTGGAGGGTTTCAGAGGCGAGTGGAAAGAGGATGGATGAATTCAACACTGTGCTATTGTAGACATTCTGCCTGTGCAAGAATGTTCTCCAGACCCAGGTTCCCCAGATCCCCTCTCCAGAGCCAATTTTAGGGGGTGAAGGCAGACGAGAGGAGGGAGAAGCCCTGTATCAGAAGCCCCTGAAAGCAGGGCCTCTACTGCTGCAATTTGTTAGGTGAATCTCGGCTGTTGTCTGGATGCCAAGTCTAACTGCGGATGGTGAGCAAGTCTAAACTTTGATAAACAATGGAGGGTATGACCTTGGATACAAGTTTCCCAGAGGCCAGGTCTACTCAGGCCTCACAACTGGTCAGTCACTAGATCTACCAGAAATAATAGCTCTGCTTTCTAACACAGTGGAACCTCAGGTTATGTACCGTCCTCCTTACGAATGCTTCGGTTAATGACCCCCGCTAAGCCGGAAGTAGTACCTCAGGTTAAGAATTTTACCTCAGGATGAGAACAGAAATTGTGCTGTGGCGGCGTGGTGGCAGTGGGAGGCCCCATTAGCTAAAGTGGTACCCCAGGTTAAGAACGGTTTCAGCTTAAGAACGGACCTCCAGAACGAATAAAGTTCATAACCGGAGGTACCACTGTACTAGCTATTTGTTATTTAGCAACTTTTTTAAAAAAGGAGTACTTACACTACTACTCCCCTGTAAAAATTACTGCGGATGCCTATGAGACCAAATGCTTTTCTCTCAATTCAAGTACACACCAGTACGCATCCGGCGCCTTGATGCAGTAGACCTTGCCCACAAAATCTTATGCCATAATAAATCTTAGTCTTTAAGGTGCCACAAGACTCTTCATTGCTTTGTTGCAAGAGATAAATGTGACTGCCACTCTGGAGGTTGTCATCATTTGGTTGTTATTCATATGGGCTGCAATCCTACACACGCAATGGATTTAATGGGATTTATGTCTTAATTGCTAGGCACAGCTCTGAACTTTAGAAAACCACTAGGAATAAAGGGAAACATGTCGTCGGAGCAGATTTCCGCTCATGCAATAGGACTTCCCCTCCCAATTCTCCCCTTAGCCCTCCTTTCACAGTAGATCTGCTCCAGAAGTTTTCCCAACCTCCCAAAGCAGATTTCGGAGTCTCCATTGTGCCAGTGGTGTCTATCCTGCTGGCCGATGAACACTGCTGGATTTCAGCCAATGAGATCATGGCTCTCAGTTAAAACAACACTGGAACAGAGTTGCCGCCTTCTAATCTGGGAAAGTATGGACAACCGAGCAACTATTCATATCATCTATGAGCGCCTTGTGACCACAGAATAATCATGGATATCCAGTTGCCACCATTTAATGATTTGAATTATTAAATACGCAGTTGGAAAACAGGAACACTAATGGTCATTATAGCCCCTAATTAGCCCACACGGCAATTGGACGTTTCCCGAGTGAGGTTGGTAAACAAAATGACTATTCTGTGGATTAGACTCCTACAAAATGGTTACCCTTACAGTTTTTCAAACATACTTTTCAATGCTTCCGTTGCCTCCATGAATCCCACCCCTGAACATAAAGTGGACAATCCAGTACCTTTCCTGGATGCAGCAATGAAGGGATAAACTCTGCACACTATTCTGGAAAAAGCTGGAGAGCTCAGAGACTCACAATTGGGCTACGCTGGAGAAAGCCGATTACTCCAGTGCTGGTTCAACTGTACGGGCTGCCAGTAAATCTGGGCTCAGCCCAAGGTGCTGGTTATTACTGATTATGAATTCAGCCTAGGTCTAGCATTCCTTAAGTAGACGGTGCCTCCATCCATTCTCACACACAGGCTTCCCAGACTCTCTAACTGGGAAATGGTACTTTGTTATCAGTTGCTGAATACTTAAAGCCAGATCCAACGTTTGTGTCCATCTTCGGACAACCGCCACCCCCCAATATTATATTCTTTTCAGCAAGCAACATAAAAAACCCTAAGCAGCTGAAGATGCCCTAAGCTCCACAAATTTAAATACAAATTTATATATACAAATTTAAATAATACTCAATAATACTAATACACTCCATCACAGTGTCCATTTGGATTTGTAGTCCTTTCAAGACCTTTAAAACCCTAAACGGCCTTGGTCCAGTATACCTGAAGAAGAGTCTCCATCCCCATTGTTCAGCCCGGACACTGAGGTCCAGCACCAAGGGCCTTCTTGCAGTTCCCTCACTGCGAGAAGCCAAGTTACAGGGAACCAGGCAGAGGGCCTTCTTGGTAGTGGCACCCGCCCTGTAGAATGCCCTCCCATCACATGTCAAAAAGAAAAACAACTACCAGACTTTTAGAAGACATCTGAAGGCAGCCCTGTTTAGGGAAGCTTTTAACAGATTATTGTACAGTGGTGCCTCGCAAGACGAAATTAATTCGTTCCGCAAGTTCTTTCGTCTTGCGAGTTTTTCGTCTTGCGAAGCACGGTTTCCCATAGGAATGCATTGAAAATCAATCAATGCGTTCCTATGGAAACCGCCTTCAGACCAGGTCCGGGGACAGTCTGTCCCCCGACCTCTTCTGAAGGCTGGGGGGGGGGACAAGGGCTTTTTTCCCCACCGCCAGCCTTCAGAAGGCTGTTCAGAAGCCTTCGCTGCCGCCCGCTGTCCCGGGAAGGCTGGCGGGGGGGGAAGCAAAGACTTTCGCCCCCCGCCGGCCTTCAGAAGAGGTCCAGGACCTCTTCTGAAGGCCGGCGGTGGGCGAAAGTCTTTGCTCCCCCCCCCCCGCCTGCCTTCAAAAGCCGTCGGGATAGCGGAGAAACGCGCTGCGCTTCTCCACTATCCCGGGAAGGCCGGCGGGGGGGGGGAGCAAAGACTTTCGTCCCCCGCCGGCCTTCCTGGACCTCTTCTGAAAGCCGGAGTTTTCTTGCGAGTTTTTCGTTTTGCGAGGCATTTGTTTTGCAGGGCACCACTGTATTTTAATATTTTGTTGGAAGCCGCCCAGTGTGGCTGGGGAAACCCAGCCAGATGGGCGGGGTATAAATAATAAATAAATATTATTATTATTATTATTATTATTATTATTATTATTATTATTATTATTATTATTTTAAAGGACATCGCCATTGAGGAGAGTGCTTTAGGGATGGGCTAGGGTTATGGATTAACCAAGTCCAAGAGGATTAAGGGAGTGGAGTGGGATAGGATGCGATGGGAGAGGTCTTAATAGACAACTTAACCTTATTAATCTCCAGAGCAGTGTTTCCCAAAGTTGGGTCTCCAGCTGTTTTTGGACTACAACTCCCATCATCCCTAGCTAGCAAGACCAGTGGTCAGGGATGATGGGAACTGTAGTCCGAAAGCAGCTGGAGACTCAAGTTTGGGCAACACTGTTCCCACAGTTCATTTTTGACTCAGGCTAAGACAAGCCCAGCTACATCATCATTTCTCAGAAAGATGGAATTCTGTGAATCTCTATGTGCACTATAAGCAAGTTTTGCAACATCATGTTACTCTTTTTCTCCTCCATCACTCCTTTATTTATCAACAGTATTTATAGTCGACTCTGTAAGTAGAATTCAGGTCACAAAGAGAGACAGACCTGCTAAGGGTGTACATAGAGACAATGGGAGTAACAGAAATAAGGCTCGGAACAATGGGTAGTTAATTGTGTTCCCCCAGGTAGCTGCAAAGAGGCAGAGGTACGGCCACAATCAGCCCATGTTGTGAAGGCCTTTGACTGGCTACATGCCAACGCAGAGGGAGAAGCAGTAGCCTTAACCCTGTGTTATAACATATAGAGGAGAAAGGACATCTATAAAATAAACAATGGCAATAACTGGTTAAACTAGTGGTGGCTGCCGTATTAAACACTGCAGATGAGCACTGATCAATTTTGCATTTGCTTGCTTTTTGACATTTAAGTTGCTTTTAATGTTCTGCTGCACTTAAATGTAGGTTTGTTTGCTTTTAACCAGTATAAAATAATCCAGAAACAAGGTCCCTGTAGTGTACAACTGCCCCCCATTGCTTGCTACGAATTGAGAGCGCAACATCTGGAAAGCCACAGGTTTCTCTGTCCCCAGTGTAGACTGCCAGCAACAATGAGCTGCTACCACAAACAGCTTCATATATAGGGGAAAATCTGGTGTTGTTGTATTGCCAAGTGACTGCTACACCTTGAGAATCAGACCTTGGTCCAAAGGGGTGACATACACACACGAGCTGTGTTGCTGGTTTTTTTTAACTCAGTGGTTTGTTTGTGGGTTTTTTTAATCGGTTTTATTAAAAGATTTTCATGGGTTACAAAAGTACGTGCATTGTCTCTATTTTCAGGTCGTTTTGAGCCAGCAGGCGAAGAAAGGAGGCAATAATGAAATATTTGAGATGCTGCTGTCTCATAGCACTATTGATGTTGTGTTTATTAGGGTGGCGGTGCGGTCTAAACCACTGAGCTTAGGGCTTGCAAATCAGAAGGTCGGCGGTTTGAATCCCCGCAACGGGGTGAGCTCCCGTTGCTCTGCCCCTGCTCCTGCCAACCTAGCAGTTCGAAAGCACGTCAAAGTGCAAGTAGATAAATAGGTACTGCTCCGGCGGGAAGGTAAACAACATTTCCGTGCACTGCTCTGGTTTCGCCAGAAGCGGCTTAGTCATGCTGGCCACATGACCCAGAAAAACTGTCTGCGGACAAACGTCGGCTCCCTCGGCCAGTAAAGTGAGATGAGCACCGCAACCCCAGAGTCGTCCATGACTGGACCTAACGGTCGGGATCCCTTTACTTTTACCTTTTAGGGATGAAGAATCTGTTCGTTTCGGTTTTCCAGTCTCAAATTCAGTTATCCACATTTCTGCAGAAATTTGTAATTTTAAAGAAATCCACTGAAAGTTCTTCAGCATTTTAGCACAAATTTCTCATTTTTGTAAAA
This sequence comes from Podarcis melisellensis, assembly GCF_964234715.1. Classification (NCBI taxonomy): domain Eukaryota; kingdom Metazoa; phylum Chordata; class Lepidosauria; order Squamata; family Lacertidae; genus Podarcis; species Podarcis melisellensis. The sequence goes on along the minus strand of NC_138528.1, from coordinate 114,154,803 downwards.
ACAAAAAAAATTCCTTCCAGTAGCACCTTAAAGACCAACTAAGTTAGTTCTTGGTATGAGCTTTCGTGTGCATGCACACTTCTTCAGATACACTGAAACAGAAGTTTCCAGACCCTTCTATATAGTGAGAAGGTGGGGAGGGGTATTACTCAGAAGGGTGGTGGGAATGGGTGATTGGCAGATAGCTGTGATGAGCCTGTTGACGACTCTTAACAACTGCAATAGGTCTTACAGGAAAAAGCAAGGGGTGAGAAGGTGAAAAATGGCTTTGTCATGTATAATGAGATAAGAATCCAATGTCTTTGTTCAGACCAGGTCTCTCCATGGTTTTAAGTTTGGTGATAAGTTGCAATTCAGCAGCTTCTGAAAAAAACCCTGCATTTTTGTATGCAGTTTTGATTAACGTACAGTGGTACCTTGGGTTACATACGCTTCAGGTTACAGACTCCACTCCAGCGGCGCAGCGGCAGGAGGATGCTCCATTAGCTAAAGTGGTGCTTCAGGTTAAGAACAGTTTCAGGTTAAGAACGGACCTCCGGAACGAATTAAGTTCTTAACCCGAGGTACCACTGTATACATTTTGGAAAGCTACTGGATGCACTTTTGTGCATTATTTTCTTTAATTGTTATGCAGATTTGCTCCTAATATATTCATTTTTGTAAACACTGATTGGAGAACTGCATCACTGGAATCACTGAGGTGCTTTTGTAGGCACTGCAGTTTAGGCCCTCCCTTGGTGCCCAACATCTATAGACCACATGAATAATAGTGGAGGATTTGATTCCAAGCTCTCTCTTTTTACTGAGCCAGAACAGTGCTCACCAACAAACCATGAATTCTACTCCTCTAGAACTTTTTTGTGGAAATAAGAACAGAAATTGACAAAGAAGAGGGCAAAGGAATATTTGAAGAGGGACTAATGCTAGTGTATGGGAGCGAAGAAGGGGAGCTGGAAGAAAAACAATGAGGAAGAGAGAGATAGGAAGAAAAATAAATTGAAGACTTTGGAGTGAGGGAAAAGTAAGGGGAGACTCTTCTGACTCCCCACCAGTGCCAGATTTACGTACAGTGGTACCTCAGGTTAAGTACTTAATTCGTTCCGGAGGTCCGTTCTTAACCTGAAACTGTTCTTAACCTGAAGCACTACTTTAGCTAATGGGGCCTCCTGCTGCCGCCGCGCTGCCGGAGCACGATTTCTGTTCTCATCCTGAAGCAAAGTTCTTAACCTGAAGCACTATTTCTGGGTTAGCGGAGTCTGTAACCTGAAGCGTATGTAACCTGAAGCATATGTAACCCGAGGTACCACTGTATAAGCTAAACAAGCTACAGCTTAGGACCCCACTCTCTTGGGGGCCCCCCAAAAAATTCACTATTAATATACTTCTTCTTAATTGTATTTCAGTTCAACAATTACTTTGATAAAATACATATTTTGTTATGTGCAAAAGGCTTTAGATACCTATTAGCTCCATAAATTACCATATAGCATATATTCAACACAAAAGACAGCGAGAATTTCTTGTTGACAAAGGACAGCTGGACATAGAAAGGGCCCCCTTACCTTCAGTAGCTCAGGGCCTCATCAAACCTAAATCTGGCCCTGCTCCTCACATTTTATTAAATATACTATTTGTATAGGTTTTGAAGAATTGAGATCAAGTTCTTTCTTTCCTCAACCCTTTTTAAAAAAAGAAAAGTTAACTCCTTTTCTAAACCCCCAGCTTCACAAAAACTTAAGTTTCCACTGCACTGCAGCTGCATGTTAGATCAGCTTTGTTTTGTGGGATCCTGGCTTTATCTACTGCCCTGAAAGGCAAGAACATGCCAGAAGCATCCAGAAGTGATTTATGCATTGCTAAAGAACTAGTTAGAATGACAGCAACACAGGCACGAGGGTATCATGTAGCATTAGGACTTTTAACAGGAGATCTCATCTCGGGGCTCTTCTGCAGCTTAGCCCAAAATAAACCAGCATAGAACAAATACCAACCTTTGCATGATATAAGAATCTTACAATGACTCCAGCAGTCCCACTGAACCTCAGCTACAAATCCTTTGGAAATAAAAATGCCGCCTTTCAAACACAAAGATGATCCAGCTCCATATAAGCCCTTTCAAGAATAATTGACTTTAATGGGAGAAGTAATGAATTCTCTCATTACAAAAACAATGGAACTTCTAGTTTCCTTTGCCTGGAGGAGGGGTGGCTAAACAGTGACCCGCCAGATGATATTAAGGCTCCAATTTCTTCCCTCCCCCCTTTTTTATTACAAATTTTAAAAACAATTACCAAGCATGAAGTGTTGTCTTCCAGGACAAATACATATACAGATGTTAAGTCTTGTATGCAGCCATTCACTTGGCATTAAGACAGACTTGGAAAATCTTTTATTTTACAGATTAAGCTGTAACCACAGGGTATATTTCAATCCAGAGCGTTGAAACAATTTCTCCATAGTGGCTGCTGTGACTTCAAAGCAAATAATGAGTCAATTCTTTTATTTATTTATTGCATTTATTTCCCACCTGTGTCCAAGGAGCAACAGCCCCTAAGAAGCAGTGACTTGCCCAACGTCACCTATGAGCTTCATGGCCAGCTTATGAAATGCTTGACTGCCGTAGTTGATTTGTTCCGCCTGGCCTTTGGCTTGGAATCAACTTGATCCCCTTCCCCTCTTTCCTTTTTCCTTCTGTGATGGAACTCCTATTTGGGGACTTCCCTGGCTTTTTTCTGGCCCACGTAGGACCAGTCTGGATAGTTGGCTTTGGCGAAGATTTGACGTTTTCATCCCCAAAAAGGTTTTTGAGTTTCTACTGAAATGAGACTACATTTTAATGCTGTATTTTAATCTTGTTTTAAGTTGTATTTTAATCAATTGTTTCTATACCTGGTGTTAGCTGCCCTGAGCCCGGTCATGGCTGGGGAGGGCGAGGTATAAATAAAATTACTACTACTACTACTACTACTATTACAGCATTTGGAACAGGACTTGAACTATTCACTGACACATCTCAACATGAGAACCAGCCTTTAGGAAGAAATTTGCACCCATCTTTTTCACCGTCCAAATGAGCATTTGGATAACATCTGCGCCTTCCCCAAATGTACTGTACATCTATGTACAGCCTTCTCTTATCTAGTACCCCTAGGTGTTTGGAACAGGTTGAAGAATGTTTGATATAGACTGTAAACATAACCACACATACCAAAGCTTTGGTAAATATACCTCCTTGGTAAGTGGAAAGTTTCCAGTTCCTTTTAGAGGATATAAAGAGGGGTCTCAGTCTAAGCAAAGAGACGAAACTTCTGCTTGGTCAATCTCTCTAGAACCAAGCAAAGTGAGTTGGCACTAGGTTGCTCCCAACACTAGCATTTTTCACTGGATTTGCCATCTGTTGTTTGCATACTCGCTTTGGAGGAAAATCTGGACAATGTTGCTAAATTACTGCAGTTCAGCGTTGCCTATGCTCTTCATGCTGAACAGAAAAAGCACTGCTGAGTGTTTTTTTCAGTTTCTGTGTCATTAACTAAAAGTTTCCTGTTTATGGGTCCTTCTCATTTTATTGCTTCCTCTTAATGATGAAGGGCTTCTATTGCCCCTTGAATAGCCTCTTTTAATTGCCCCATGTTAGCTTCTGTTCATTTAGGCCTATGGTAGGGGGAAAGCTTCAATTAGATTTCTTATTTTTCTTTTTCAAAAAAAGTATGGCAAAACAATGGAAAGGAAAAACAATGTACAGAAGTAATTATTTAACACACAGTGTTTTTCACATTTCTATACACATCCTTGAAATTGCTGGTTTTTCACCCAAAAATTGAAACTGGCAAATATTTAGTACATCCCTAAACAGTTGTCCTTTAGTAATATTATAAATTGGAGTCTAACCACTATAATAATATACTACTTTGGTGTTTCTGCTACTATGCACTCTGTAAAGATGGAAAAACAGGGGTTTGTAGTTCAGATAATTGCATGAATCTTACAGGGATTCCTTGCTACTTATACTATTATGACGATTTCTTTTTATTTCGTAGTTTGCTTGAACAGATGCACATAAAATATGTGACATAGCTCTTGTTTAGAGACCTTACAGTCCAAGAATCAGTTTTCTTCCCCTATTTTATGTGGCTGTTGTTATTATTATTATTACCATTTTCAGCAAATCATCACTTCTCGGCCTTTTGTCTAAGATCAAATGACCATTTTCATAAAACCAATTAGGCAGCTGTCTTCAGCTGTGCTCCACTTTCTCAATGGTGCAGAACCCCAACTGATATGGTGGGCTTTGTTTTTTGTTTTAGTAAATACATAAAACCTTTAAAACATGTGATACTTTCCTTGGATGGCTTATGCTGAGAAGAAGCATCAGTCAGAGTTTGTTCCAAGCCATTGGCTTCTAATTGAAGTTTGTAACCTGCACTAGTGTGCAACAAGAGCTGGGGTTACCCCCTTGGCAGCTACACAGGGCAGAATTTTTTAAGGAGCAGCATCCCCCTCGCCGCAGGACCTCCAATGGGACAAGTAAGAGGCAACAGCCCAGACCAGAGCCCCAAGCACAGGGGTGAGGAACCTGGTACCCTCCAGATGTTGCTGGAACTACAAGTCCCATAATCCCTGACTATTTGGAGCCAATTGTGTCCCTGGGAGCTCGTGAAAAGGACTCGTAAACAGGGGCGTTGGCAGGATCTTGGTGAAAGAGACTGAAAAGAGTGAGTTTGTGTCTTTTGGATTAAGGCTGCTTGCCTGTCTGGACTATGTGGAAGCTTGATTGTGAGTTTGTTTGTGGGTGTGGCCATGTTCTCTGCTAGAGCACATGGTCTGAAGTGGAGGAGCTACTGCTGGAAGGAAGCCAAGCTGACTGAAACACACATATTGCTAGGCAGAAGTCTTCCAATGAGTTATGAGTCCAGTAGAACTCACGCTTTAGTGAGAAAAGAAAAAAGGAGATAGCATCTTTGATGTTGCTCAATGACAGGAACTGGTTTGCATATCATTTGAAGGTGGGACACCAAGCAAACTAGCATGCCTGGATACCTGCTCTAGTCTGAAACTGCCCCTGGCAATTCTGTCTACAGTCTTCAGCACATGTGCCAGATGAAGTCTGAAGGAGCAAGTTTTCCTTCATATTTTGAGAGTCAAGCACGCTACTTATTCATTATACTTATATTCTGTTCTTCTCATTAAGAAACTCAAATGATTTACACCTGGCACTGACTGGACAGAGACCTTCTTAGATTTACATAACACCATTATGTGCTGTCGGCCTATTCTCCAGGCATGTGTTCATAATGAAGTCTGCTGATGCACTGACCAGTTCTCAGACGTTGTGAAAACCACCAAGCTTGAAAGGTTCACCAAGCCTGAAAAGGTCTGGTTAAGTGCCAAAGAAATAATCCAGTACTCAGAAAGAGAAATCAAAGTAAATGCTTATATGAAAATAGTAACATGTACATGAATCTGGACTGTCTAAAGCTTAAAAGAACATGCAAAACAAGTACATAATGCTACAGTCTTTATTTTCCTTTAACAAAATACACAAAATTCACTTTTATAGTCATTATTGTACAGGTATAAATAATGCGCAGTATTCAAGTACAGTCAAGTGCGGGTATTCCTACGCTTTATGTAAACACAAACTAGCTTTCTATTTCACATGCTGTTAGCTCATCTGTGCATATAGCCCCTAAAGGATATATCATACTTTGGACAACCCTTTAACAACTTGCTTTCTCTCAAAGGAAAATAAAAAAGGGTTAGGAGTGACTAAGTTTTAGTTGTATTGACACTTTCGTACTGCTTATGATAAATACCTAAGCACCATTTCTCCTGTAAACATCTAGATATTCAAAATTCATTCAATACCTAAATATTAACACCCCCCAAAAACCCCCTAAGTTTACTAAACCAAGAATTACACATCATTTTAGTTATTTACAGCACTCTTTGTTCAATAACCAAATAATACTATATTTTAAATCACTTGTATGTAAAATACTCCATTTAGGCATTTTTAGGTTGTCTTTTTAGAAAGTATGCAAAACAAAAAAAAGGAAGCTGTGCTTGGGTTTGACTTCAGCTAACTGGCACATTCTGAAGTGCTTTAACTTGCCCACACTCTTGCAACAAAATACCTCGTAGTACACTTAGCTTCAACATACAGTGGCAGTCTGAGCTCATGAGAGTGGCGACATTGCAGCTTTTGAAAGCAATCCACCTGGGGGGGGGGGGAAGTAACAGCTGAAAGAGCGTAGCTAAAAATAATTAGGCACTTTATTCTTCTGCTAGTGGTTCTTGTCGTTGGGAAGCTGGAACAGCAAACTCGGAGTCTGTGGTGGCGGTTTTGGCTTCGCTTCCTGGTTGCTCTTCAGCTGCTACCCCAACTACGTCACGGCTTTGGTCTTCAACAGTCAAAGCTTGGTCATCTTCCTGGTTTGTCTCAGTAAGTTGGGTGGCTTCTTCTAAAGGGTCTGCGTGAGACACGAAGTTTGATTACACTGATCATGTGATTAATTTCTGAGGAAAATAGCAGCTTGTGGAATGTCAGGTTCACACAACTGATCCTTCCTTCCCCTCCTCCCCTCTGTAGGCCTTGAAAAGCCTCTCTGAAGACATCTCTGAGGCCTCTCTGAAGACATCAGGACAGTGTACAATAAATGGTGGGCTGTGTCATACAGGGCTGAGGTGGGAAGGGAGAAATCACCCCAAATGAGACAATGGAATTTTGATTCCTCCCCTTCCCCACATCCTTTTGTGCCCCCTAAAAATCTACTTTGGGGTCTGGGGGATTCTCTGGAAGAGGGTGGGATGAGGTGTTGCAGGGGGAGAGGGGAAATTGGCAAACATCAGCCTCCTCCCCGCTTCTCCTAGTCAGATCCCTCTATTAAGATTGCTCTTTTGTTCATGGAAGGTAAAATCCGGATACACTGTGCTTTATTTTGCTTTCTTTTATTATGGGTAACCTTGGAGACCTGTTACCAGGCAGAAAGGGTTATAAAAATAAAAGGGAAATTGATAACAGTTTGCATCAAATTGTAGAAGGTTACAAAGGTTTTCCACCATAAACCTTGTCATACATGGGCATTACATGCCATATTTGTTCATCTAAGAGCACTTGGTGGTGTGATCATTTCTGGATATGCTCTCAAGAAACTTCTCTGTTTAGAGCCACCTACAAAAAGATACTTTTACATATAACAAAATACTTTTAAGGAAATAAATACAGAGTGATAGTCTAAGCTACATTCTTAGAATGTGGCATGCTCTTGTTAGCTGAACACAAGATGCTTACTGTATTTTCAAGCCTATAAACCATCTCAAAAGGAACTTTCTTAAATTAAAGTTGACAATTTGTCTTTGAACTACCCATTATTTTATTTTAATTTTTTTTAAAAGCCAAGTCAGTTTTACTAGATTTTCCTGCCCTGGGGAAAACAGCAAAACCAGCTTAACGAACAAAGGCAGGAACTTAAACCCCGCCTCAACCCAATGACCTGGGGAAAACAATGAAATCTAACCATTCTGTGATCCAAATCCTTTAATTATACAGTGTAAATGCTAATATTGATACTAAAAAACAACAACCCAAAAAGTAGAAGAACAAGGGCTTTGTAAACTAAGAAAATTTAAGAGACTGATAGTCTTGCTAGATAGGATGGAAAGAATCTATTTTACAAAAAGAAACTGAATTAAGTTTGGATTCTACTAAAGCTGGGGGGGCAGGACTGGCTAAAAACATCCTTGGCAGTCAACTCTGAAAAACCAGCAAGGCAAAATATACCACAGGATGACCCAATATCATCCTATTCTTAGGAAATTAAGATGAAAAAAGATTTTCTGCACGTGAGATATAGTATCGTGGTTGCTTTTGACTATGAGCAACACTCTTTCTGTCATATATAGCGAACATCCACTGGCAAGATTGAATAAACAGCACTGCAATGAAAAGCAAAATGCTTCAAATCCAATCGGCCTAATTACATTTTCTGACTTAATACACACCTTCAGCCATTTGATTCTCTTCTAACTTTTCTTCCTCCGACTGCAGCGATTCAGTCGTGCTCTGTACCTCTGTAGGCTGCTTCTTTTCAGCACTGAAATCTGGAAGTCGTGGAGCTTGAGGTCTTGTTTTTCTTGCAGGATTCAGGAAGAAGCAGTAGGCACACCTAAATGCTGCACAAAAGTTTAATACAAGTGTATCCAGTTAGCTCACTGAAACGTAATGGGCTAACAGTGCAATGGCTGCAAGACTCTGAAGTATTAACTTGGAAAGGAAGAACCGCAAACTGATTTTTGTAGAAGCGGCACTGCACACTCTCACCTTCTCCCATTATCAATGACAACAAAGAAGAGTTGCTTTCTTACAGTAGGGCAAGTCTTTTCTCGGATTTGACATTTCTGGTGCAGTTTTTCAAAAATCAAAGAAACATAAGAGTTGGAAGGAACCCCAAGGGTCATCTAGTCCAACCCCCTGCAATGCAGGAGTCTCAACGCACAGTCCCCCATCCAATTTGAAACCATCCGGGAGCCTGCTTAGCTTTGCAAAAGTGTCAGACGTTCCATTGCTGCACCACTAGGAGGGTTATAATTTGGGTCTTCTGTTCAAAATTCTATGTGCATGTTCTTTTCTTTCACATTAAATTAATGCATAGGAGGCAAAAAAGACTGGAGAAGCTATACGTTTAAGGCAACATTTCTCTTTTTTATTATTGCAACTTCTGCAGCCATCCTTTCCTACAAGGAGCTCAAGGCAGTGTACATAGTTAATCTCCTCCCTATTTTATCCTCTCATTTTTATCAGTAGTACTCAACACTTCTGCCTCCCACTGGCTCCAGCCTTGGTGAAAGAAAGGTACGGGGGGGGGGGGAACATACAGGCTACTGCAGCTGTAATTTATTTCACCATGTAGAAGTTGTGTAATAGGGAGTGCTGGTGAGGGTGGATATGCTTTGGGATGTAACAACAACACTGAAGAGGGGGGGGAGGGCAGAGGGATAGGCCCAAACACCTGGTGCTTGGTTCGTGGCTCCTTTGGCAACAGCAACTATCACCTGTTCCTTGCAGGTCAACCCCACTGCTTGTTCCTTGCTTACCTCGATCCACAAATTTGGGAAGAATGCCGTGCTAAAAATCAGGGGGGGGGGAGACGGATAGCAACCCTGCATGACGGGGTGTTCCCCTGAGTTTGGGAGCCTAGATCTTAAGCAGTGAAAGCTTCACAGGACAAGTGCATCAATCCATCTTTAACTATATTTCAACTATGGGCAGAAGTGCAAAAAGTGAAAGGCGTGACCTCTCTAACTTGCATTTCGTGGGTTGTATCCAATGTTGTGTGAGCATAATTCTGCTTCTGCAACAGAACTTTCCCTTCCTCTCCCCATGCTGCTACCCTGCCCCCCCCCCCACAAATGCTCCAGGAGTCCTCCAGCTCTCTGGGGCAGATTTTGAAGACATGTTGGGGATTGCAGAAGAGGAGAGGTTCCACTGAGCAGGACAGCAGTGTTGGATACGACCCTTGACTTTTAAGTGAACATTCAAAAACGGGAATGAGAAATTGGTTCTTACTCAAATGTTTTGCATCGCTCTTTGTAACTGACTCAAGTCAGTTGAGAGTTTGTATTCTGAAAGAGAAAATATTCAGAAAAACTGCTTTCTTCCTTGCCAACCCTATGCCGTTGGCTGAAGTCTGAAGAATCACCACTTCAACAGAGAGACATGACCCCATTTTGTTTTCTTTGCAGGTCGTTTAGTGCGTGTATGAATGGGGGAGGGGGGCAATCTATGCATGCGGATTTTGAACAGGCAAATTTAAGGATCAAAGTCACTGGTGTTACAAAAATTGCAATCCGTTTCCAAGAATGCACATTGTGGGTTTCTATAGGCAGGTGTAACAGTTTACATAGCAACCGGAGAGGGAAGGGAGAGAGAAAGAGGCATCCCACTGTATACTTCTGGAAAAGAGCTCAAAAGCTCTCACCCTCATGCAGACACAAATCAAAGTGTCACAACACTCAGGCAAACAACAGCCTATAAAATTTAGGCTACGTATCCAGTATAAACTTTCTGCTATTTATATGCAGTATGGCTACTGCCTCATGAATCGAGATCAATTTAGCTGGGGGCGGTGGGGAGGGGAGAGCCGTTCAGGAGAGATTAAACCAAACTTTGACCACACATGCATAATACAGGGCTTGGGCAGTAAATGTATTAGCTCTCTGATAATGCAAGATCACATGAAATGAATGGGTTAAACTGCCTCTCACGAGTCAAGAGCATATAGGAAGACACGCCCAAATGTCTTGAGATAATTTCTCTCACATTACTGGCAGATTGATTTTTGTTTGCCGAGAGGCGGCAAAATAAACATCTGTGTTCAATGAAGAGTTGTGCCTGTCTTAAGTTATTGTCAGCTGTAAAACTCAAGAATAGCCCCCGGAGTTTGTTCCCACTTCATCTCCAATGTCTCCCACAGGTTTCTCTGTTACGATAAATTTTGTTGAAGTTCTGTTAAAGTGAGGACCCAGATTTAAAAACAAAAACAAAAACCTATTAGGGTGCGGTTTCCTAGCCAAGTGCAATCTCGGAAGCATGCAGAGAAAGCAGCTTATTTCTACAGCTCGCTTTTGCACACTTGTTCCTTGACCTGCATATTACAGAAGTTGTTTTTTTTTAAGGATAATGGATTCTAAAAGGTATACACAAACGAATACCATAACATATTATAAGTACACAAAACTGAATACAAAAAAAGAGCTATGAGTACTTAAGCTTATAGATTTTAATGGCTCTGGCACTTTTAGGACACACTCCAATACAGCGTTAAGCAAGAACCAATATATTACATTCTGTAAATGCCTGAACGGACATTGGTGGCCAGGGAGACAGGAGGCTTTTTCAAGAAGCAGAATATATGCATTTGTTCTTACCGATATATTCAAATTCCTCCTTCAAAGCCATTCCATTATGCGAGGAACACTGTTGGCATATAAGTGCATATCTAAAGAAGATGAGATCAGAGGTTAAAAACATTGGTTTAGCCACTTAATTTTAGTCATTAATATAATTTAGTCGTACTATACTGGATCACTTCAAAAGGACTTGCACACTAGAAAGGGGGCATGAAACTCAGAATTAAAATGGCACAAGCCCTTTTACACATACCGTATTTTTTGCTCTGTAAGACTCACTTTTTCCCTCTTAAAAAGTAAGGGGAAATGTGTGTGCGTCTTATGGAGTGAATGCAGGCTGCGCAGCTATTCCAGAAGCCAGAACAGCAAGAGGGATTGCTGCTTTTACTGCATAGCAATCCCTCTTGCTGTTCTCGCCTCTGAGATTCAGAATATTTTTTTTCTTGCTTTCCTCCTCCAAAAACCAGGTGCGTCTTGTGGTCTGGTGCGTCTTATAGAGCAAAAAATACGGTATTCACCTCCCACACACAGTTTAAATGCATGGAGCGGGGAAGTGGACTGCTAATGCCCCTTTGGACATGATGTCCTGCTGCCTTGCCCACATGCCCGGTGCAACATCAGAAAAGGGGAGCCCAGGCTTCCTCTCTGCACCCCCACAATGTGTTTAGTCTGCAGGCAGGCACCTGATAGCGTAACCCTATTATAAATTTATTTTCACAAACATACCACATTACTGCAAATTTTAAAAGCTGCCAACTGAGTATTTTTAACTACACTGTGACTCGGCCACTTCAGACTCAAAAGATTTTGGCTATTTGGTTTAAAGCACCATCAATTTGAATTCAAATTACAGCTAGGTAAAGAGTTGGTAAAATTCAAAACGAGGCAAAGTAATCGAAGAAAAAAAAATAGGAGGCAGAATATCTGAAAAGCCCTAAACAACTTAGGACTTAAATATCTGAAAGACCACCTCCTTCCCCACAGACTGTCTCAGGTGCTGCGATCGGCAGTGAGGGCCTCTTGGTAGTTCCTTCACCCTTAGAGAAGAGTGGTTGTGGCCCAGGAAAGGCATTCTCAGTGGTGGCCCCTAAGCTGTAAAATCCCCTCCCTTCAAAGCTGCATCTGGTACCTTCATTGTATAGCTCCTGGGGAATGCTGAAGACATTAAACTGGCTTTTGACACCTGAGGTGCGTATTTTTAGGATCCGCCTTATTTTTGTGATTTGTTTTAAGCAGTTTTTAATATTGTTTTTTAAATGCTTTAACCCACCCTGGGACCTGAGGGTAAAGGTTGGGTGAATGATAATAATGATAATAGCAGCTACAACTAACTCCTCCAGTAAAACAATGCTTTATGTAACTGATTTTATTCCAAGAACTGTCAGAAAGGTGCTTTGATTGACAGCCAATTAAAAGAGTGGTGATTAAGATTCTCTGAGCAGCGACTGCTCCAGCACAAGAGTTCACACAAGTTATTATAAGGCTACAGTATGGCTACAATCCTATACTTGCTCACAGGGAAGTAAGTTCCACTGAACCTGGTGGGGCTTAATTCTAAGTAGACATGTATAGGATTGCATTGTAAGCGCTCCTTTTCGCGTCACATTTATTACAAGCCCCTCTTTCTGGAAGGAGCAATGCAACCAAGAGGAAAAGCCATAGTGTGGGCTCTTCCCATCTTGGTTTGGGTTTCCGCAATTACCAGAGTGATGCAAAGAAGAAACCGCAGGAGAAGCAACTCAGAGTTATAACTTCAGAATTGAAGATAATAAGTAACGTTTAACCTGTTCTGTGGACCATCTCCAACTAAGTATTCAACAATTCTATCCAATGCTCCCCTTTCTCGAGGAAGGATAGGTCTTGCCAACGGAGGTCCTGGAGGATGAAGACCTGGAAGACCAAAATGGGATTGATAGCAACCTACTGACTTATTAAACAGGAATAAGGACATTTGCTTCCAGTATGTATGTTACAAAATGGAATAAAAGCACCCTAACATGTATTAGAAATTGGCAATATATTCCTGTGCATTACAACCCCATTATCATATTTAATTCCGTATGTCAGTTCCTCAGGATTATTTTTCTTGTGAACGAAAATACCACATTTAACAGGGAAATTGCCACCTTCTGTGAAGACAGATTTGGAAGGTTTTTTGCCTCCCTTGATAGCTGTTTACAGCAATGATATTGCCCTGAAGCTTCTTTCCCCTGAATGAAGTATGCCTCACTCTCTCAGGTCTGCCTGATAAACACATTCCCTGAAACATACTGGATTTTGTCACTTAGCAATCTATAACCTGTGCTTTGGTTCCCTCCAACCCAACCACGGAGCAGGCAAAACCTACTTTTTAGCCTCTATTTAGGACCTTAGTCAAATTTTAGATTTGATATTTGAGACAAAACCAAGTGTCTATCTACACTGAGCACAGATTAACAGCACAAGCCTATACACGTCTACTCACAAGTAAGTCCCACAGAATTCAATGCAACTTACTCCCAGGTAAGTTTGTATAGGATTGCAACCTACACTTTTTCTAGGGGCATGAACACTGTTGAGACTATTGTATTACTTTCTGATGTTCTTAATGCAATAGAGAACTAGCACGGGGCAGTGGTTGGAATGTTGACTAGAACCAGGAAAACCAAGCTTCAAATCCATATTCATCATGAAGCCTAATGGGTGGCCTTAAGGCTAGCTACTCTCTCAGCCTAAACTACCTGCCATGGAGGGCACATAATGATTGTATAGAGATGTCCCTGAAACACACAGGGAGGAGAGAAGGCTCTCTGCCTTCAATCATTATGGCCTGATTCACATAAACCACCGTTTTGCAATGTGTGAACCCTGCTGCACAGCATCTTAACTATAGTTTGCTTACTGCCAACAAATTACAGCATGAAGCCATGGTTTGTTGTTGGCTTAAAGGTAAAGGTAAAGGGATCCCTGACCTTAGGTCCAGTCGTGGCCGACTCTGGGGTTGCAACGCTCATCTCGCTTTATTGGCCGAGGGAGCCGGCGTATAGTTTCCAGGTCATGTGACCAGCATGACTAAACTACTTCTGGTGAACCAGAGCAGCACACGGAAATGCCATTTACCTTCCCGCCAGAGTGGTACCTATTTATCTACTTGCACTTTGACGTGCTTTCAAACTGTTATGTTGGCAGGAGCAGGGACCAAGCAACGGGAGCTCACCCCGTCGCAGGGATTCAAACCGCCAACCTTCTGATCGGCAAGCCCTAGGCTCTGTGGTTTAATCCACAGCACCACCCGCATCCCTCGTTGTTGGCTTACAAACCCTTAAATGATGTGACATTATGTGAGAGCACCTTTGCTTAACCATGGTTCGTTGGACCACCTCGCCCTCATTGCTCACCAAAGGCGCAAAGCAAGGGCAGCCAGAAAACAAACCAAGCTTTGAAGAAACGAGCTTAAGGTTTGCTTGATCACCTATGGGACAACTTGCAGTTAACCTGTTGTTTGTTAAATCAACCATGGTCTAGCATTAAGTGCAAACCAGACCTAAGACAGACATTCCAGCAGTTCCTATCTATATCATCATATTGTATAGGAAGTTTTGAACACTTGGACATTATATATATATATATATATATGCTTTCGTAGATTTTCACGGGTACAGGAATGCAGGTTTTGGTGTCCTCGGGTGTCTTCCCGTGTAAAAGTTGGGGTGTCTAGGCGACGTTTCGACGAGGTCTCACTCGTCATCTTCAGGCTGGTGCTTTCGGCTTCTTGTTACTGGACCATATATATATATGTATTCCTTCTCCCTCCCCCCCCCCCCGCAAAAAATATTATTCTGTGTGCTCAAATTCTCTCAGTAACGTAGGACATATGAAGCTCCAGGTATTGGTGGACACCATCAACACCAGCCAGCATGGAAGACTGGAGTGGCCACAGATTGCTCTCCCTACTTTTAAAAGTGTGCCAAATTGTGAGTTGGAGACTGCAACATTCATTAAGCTTTCGGTTCTATCCTAATTATCAGAAATTTCAGATATCATTATTATTATTAAATGAATTTATATACAGTCGTACCTTAGAAGACAAACACAATTCATTCTGGAAGCCCGTTCAACTTCCAAAACATTCAGAAACCAAAGCACAGCTTCTGATTGGCTGCAGGAAGCTCTGCAGCCAATCGGAAGATGTTTGGGTTCCAAAGAACATTCGCAAACCGGAACACTCACTTCCAGGTTTGTGGCATTCGGGAGCCAAAACGTTGGAGTACCAAGGCGCTCTGGATCCAAGGTACGACTTTACTGCCCTATACCCGGAGGTTTGGATGTGAAAATATACACATTTTGCACAAGTAAATACGTGACCTAAACAATTACTTTAAACCAATTACATTTAAAGGGAACATCATTACAAATAAGAGAGCCTTGGGCTGGAATAAAACTGATTTTTAAAAAGGATTACATGCAAAACAATCCAATGTCACATATAAATATTTTCAGTATTAGTAAGCATGCACACTTTGGAGGCAATCTCAGTTCAAAACAACCATAGGGCCCATGGTAAAAGGGCTGCCTCACTAATCTTAAAGAAGCCTGAAACCTAAGACCATGTGCCCCAAGAACCTCTCCAATTACTTGGCACACTAACAATTCTCAAACCACGCATCTTATTCCTCATGCTGATATGGACAAGAGTAATTAATATGAACATCAAAAGCAATCATTGTGGGCAGACTGGCCATTTCTGCAAAGCTTGGCAAACTCTCAACTACCTGCTGGTTATTAATTTTTAGACATATGGAAGCTCTGTGGTAATACATGTTAAATTGATTCTCTTCCACAAAGTATAATGTAATGAAAAAATGAATTATCTTTTCCAGTTTAAAGATAATTAAGTGCAGTCATATGCACTTCGGCTGATGTTTCTCACAAGACAGGAAGAAATCTGCATAGCAAGAAACTTGACTTTTATATTCTACCATGTTGCTTGGAACTTCTAAGTAAGTTGCACTTGAAAGACTACACTGAGAGACACTGAAATTCCTGCACCAACAATAAACCTCCAAGTTTGTCATGACTTTTAACAGTATGCTACAGAACTGAATTAACAGAGGGCGCTTGTTTCTTAATTAACACGTTACGGTTAAAAATTGCCACATTTGCCAATAACTCTTAATTAAAATAAGTAACCACCATTAATTACGGTTTTAAAAATGAATAATGAACCAAACATCTTGCGTCAAAGTGTGCAATACTATTTTTTCCCTCCCAAAAGCTATATAGCCTTCATATTTGCCTGAGATTGGTGAACACCTGCACTGTAGGATCAAAATTTTAACACAAAACTGTAGTCATAATGCACACCCTTCTGAACTTTGGGAGACAGGTGTGAAGAGATTATACGCGGAAATATATCAGCCATCCTGTTGCCTGAAAGTCCTACGTGCAGCTGCTGCACTGAGCACTCTAAATTGCATATGGTCATTCAGGGTGAAGTAAGGCCCTCTCATGCATCATAGTCGTACCTAGGCTTTTGAATGGAATCCATTCCAGAAGTCCGTTTGACTTCTGAAAATGTTCAAAAACCAAGATGCAGCTTCCGATTGGCTGCAAGAGCTTCCTGCACTCATTGGAAGCCATGTCGGACGTTTGGCTTCCAAAAATAGTTCGCAAACCGGAACACTCATTTCCGGGTTTACGGCATCCGGGAGCCAAAACGTTCAAGAACTAAGCTGTTCAAAAACCAAGGTACAGTGGTACCTCTAGTTACAAACTTGATTCGTTCTGGAGGTCCATTCTTAACCTGAAAGTGTTCTTGACTAGAGGCGGGCTTTCACTAATGGGGCCTCTTGCTGCTGCTGCATCGCCGGCACATGATTTGCCTTCTCATCCTGGGGCAAAGTTCTCAACTCGAGGTACCTCTTCCAGGTTAGCGGAGTTTGTAACCTGAAGCGTTTGTAACTTGAAGTATAATTTATCACTGTATCTAGTAGCCTGCTCCTCCCTTGGAACCCAAGACTCCAACTCCATCTCAACCTAAGCCAGCATGGCAATGGTCAGGATTGATCAGGCTGCTGCAAGGTCATAAGTCCCTTGTTTTCTCCATCCCTAACACAACACCAGGGTTTGTGGTTGCGCAGGGAATTCCAAATAGGTAATCATTTTAATGCAAGGAAAAGCAGCAAATTAGACACAAGCTGAGTAAAAATTGCAGCTCCGACCTTCTCTCAGAATCTGACCCTCCTATCTGTAATTTCAACCTTAGGAGATTTGGAGGCAAAGGAGAGTGGGCAGGAAGCACACAATGACACACTGGGCACAGATGAATAATTTTTTCATTAAGAGTTCGCTCACTACAGACTTTTACCACCCCATACACAACTGAACTGAAAAGTACATCTGTAAAACAGAAAATCAATCCAGCAATGAAAAAGGTTTAAAGTGCTTCTGAGTTTAGCTAGTAGTTTCAGCAGACACAAATTAGAAGTAAAATGTTTCAACAAGGTAACTGATGTTAACTCTCCCCCGTCCCCCATTCATCAGCTTTCTACTTCAGAAAGCTACCTAATACGAAACCTCTTTAGTTATTAAATATTTTATGTTTTAATCTTTGCAGCGTGAACTTTTGGGGGGAGGGCTTAGAATAAGCATTTGAATAAATGTCACAATGAAAGTTAAAAAATATGTCCAGGGCTTTGTAAGAAGCATGAATGAATTCCAAAAGTGTTTTCTTATATACCTGATTTATCTAAGTCTGGAGGCTTGACTAAACCAAGAACATAAAAAGGTATGCTATATTGTTGACTACAGAATACTGCAAAGTTTTATTACCATTTAAACAAAGAAGCCATAACAGTTAAATGAGCTCAGGCAATAGGTTTCAGTATCATAAGGTGCCAGCTGTAAAGAGTTATGGCTAATTGAATATGGAACTCCTGCTTAATCAGATAACGGCTCCTCTACTTCCAAACAAAATGCCATTTCCATACTGTCTGAAAATGGCCTGTTTTATTGGTAACCAGAGAAAATAATATAAACTGTAAACAACATTAAGTGCTCTGTTTACCCATTCCAGGCACGGGAGTGGCACGGGACCCGGGATGTCTTGGTAACACATTTGGCTGCAAGGGTGATGTAACAGATCTCTCAGGAGGTCCGCCCGGTGCCGAAATCTCTCTCTGCAAGCCAGGAGTTGGAGGCGCTGGGCTTGGTCCTTTTGGAGATCCCTGTTTTGGTGAAGCAGGGGTCGGGGGAGACACGTTGCCTCGCACTGGGGTCCGATGACGAAGTTCTGACAGAAGAGCCACACGTTAATGCTTATTGTACCAAAACAACTCAAGACCTGGCATTGCTTTAAGTTAACCAAAGTAAGGGAAACATTTGTAAAGGCTACCCCACCCGTCCGCACACAAACCAGCTGAAGTGCAACAATACGTAGATCCGAGTTCTCAAATAGACCCTTTCTTGTAATTTGAGCCTACCATCTGGTTTCTAAACTCCCTCAGAAGTGGCTCTCACTTGAATGGCATTAATAAAACAGTTTAATTGCGTCTCTCAGCATTCTCTAACTAGCATAAAGGACCAGTTAATCTAGATTAGAATGTAAACAAATTAAATTATATTAGAACGTAAACAAAATGACCTCGAGGCCACTTATTAATTTTTCAAGCATTATCACACCATTCAGTCATTCTCAGGCTATTAAGAACCACAGCTATTTTGAACAAGTCCCACACCATTTTGTTCCTTTATAAAACATTACAATTTACTAAAGATTTGCATTTTCCAATAGGAAAATATGCAATGGGGTGGGTGTTTGCATGCACCACTTTCGCTGGTTCATGGCTAGGCTTCTGTTGGAAAGAGTTGGATAGGTGTGCAAAAAGAACAGACACCTTGTTAGGAATGAGTTGTGTGTCATAAGAGTAGTTCAAGCCCAAAGGGAATTGTGAATATTGTTAAAACCTTCTCACATACATAGAACTGCCTTTGACTCTGTGGTAATTTGCCATAGGTAATGAGTAGTGAAGTAGACCTTAAGATGCTATCAATATGCTGATGGTGCTGCTCTGATCTGACCTTGATCCTGTAGTTTTTGCTGGTTGTGACTGGGGAACAGACATGAATGACGGACCCACTTGAAAAATATTCAGGACAAGACCAAGATAATGATTGCTTGGCAGGCTCCAACCTGAAGATTGCATGCACACTTCTTAATGACTAGCCACTCAATTAGATTTGCAGGCTTCAGTGTACACCACTGTATCTAGAACCTTTCTGCTGAAAAAGCTGTAATTCACTCTCTCAATTTTGGATGCAGGATTTTCATTCAGGTTTTCATAACCTGCAAGGTCCTAGCTGAAGAAAGCATTACTGGTTGCAGATTATGACAGCTGTCAATGAATGGTGCACAACACTAATGATCACAGGATCTGTGTGATTTTTATAGCCTTCAGAACCTAATTCAAACAGCCATCCCCGCCCTAAACACCTGAGAAACTGCTCTTTATCTACATCCATTAGAGGCCTCTTTAACAGTATTATCCATGCAGCATGGTTAAGCGGTAACAATACGTAGTGGGACAATCTTGACAGCCCAAAACTAAGAGCTTTCTTTTCCTGAAGATCTTCACAACTCAAAGTACAACTCAACAGCCTCAGCCCTTTTCTTTCCCTAGAGAATCATGCACTCAGCTGAAAAAAATATATTAATACTAAGGCAACATTATTTCCCCCATCCCTGACCCACTTCCACACCCATCCACCCCATATCTTCTGTTATATCTAGATCTAGTGGCTCATTTCATTTCAGTTCTACAACTCAGCAACCACCAGCATTAAAGCCCTTTGCAATTGTGAATACTTTGGGCCTTTTCAGTATACATGTTACTACTATATGTATTTTTATCTTCTTTTTGCACATACTTTCCCTGACTTGTAATCCCAAGTGCCTCAAGATTGTGTCTTCCAACGCCTGCGGGATACATTTGGTATGAGAATCCAGGTTTCT